>NC_044557.1:5637994-5849391 GCF_007565055.1 Rhinopithecus roxellana | reverse complement strand
AAGAAGCGAAGGGTGGAAATCTGGGTGATGAAGTCACACATCAGAAAGCAATCTCTCAAAGAGCTTCTCTCTAGTTATTATGTGAGGATATCTCCTTTTTCACCATGGGCCCCTATGGGCTCCCAAATATCACTTTGCAGTATCCACGACAAGAGTGTTAGCAAACTGCTTCCTGAGGTGTACGTTGTAAGTCTGTGACATGAACTCACTGATCAGAAAGAAGTTTCTCAGAAAGCTTCTTTCACGTTTTGAACTGATGAAATTACCTTTATCAGCGTAGACCTCAATGCAATTCAAAGAAGCCCTTGTCAGGTTCCTCAAAGACAGTGTTAATGGACTGCTCCACGAAACATAAGGGTAACTCTGTGAGATGAATTCACACATCACAAAGAAGTTTCTAAGAAAGCTTCTTTCTAGTTTTCATCTGAAGATATTTCCTTGGTCACCGATGGCTTCATTGCGCTATGAAGTATCTAATTGCAGATTTCCAGAAAACTGTGATAACAAACTGATCACTGAAGAGAAACGTGTAACTCTGTGAGTTGCATTCACACATGGCAATGCAATTTCTCCGAAAGCTTCTCTCTAGTTATTATGTGAGTATATCTCCTTTTTCACCATGGGCCCTTATGGGCTCCCAGGTATCACTTTGCAGAATCAAACGACAACAGTGTTAGCAAGCTGTTCCAAAAGGGAAGGGTGGAACTCTATGTGATGAAGTCACACATCAGAAAGCAGTCTCTCAAACGCTTCTCTCTAGTTATTATGTGAGGATATTTCCTTTTTCACCATGGGCCCCTATGGGCTCCCAAATATCACTTTGCAGTTTCCAGGAATAGAGTGTGAGCAAACTGCTTCCTGAGGTTTAAGTTGTAAGTCTTTGAGATGAACTCACTAATTAGAAAGAAGTTTCTCAGAAATCTTCTTTCACGTTTTGAACTGATGAAATTTCCTTTATCAGCGTAGGCCTCAATGCCATCCAAAGAAGCCCTTCTCTGTTTCCTCAAAAACATTGTTAATGGACTGCTGCACGAAACATAAGTTTACCTCTGTGAGATGAATTAACACATCACAAAGAAGTTTCTAAGAAAGCTTCTTTCTAGTTTTCATCTGAAGATATTTCCTTGGTCACCGATGGCTTCATTGCGCTATGAAGTATCTAATTGCAGATTTCCAGAAAACTGTGATAACAAACTGATCACTGAAGAGAAACGTGTAACTCTGTGAGTTGCATTCACACATGGCAATGCAATTTCTCCGAAAGCTTCTCTCTAGTTATTATGTGAGTATATCTCCTTTTTCACCATGGGCCCTTATGGGCTCCCAGGTATCACTTTGCAGAATCAAACGACAACAGTGTTAGCAAGCTGTTCCAAGAAGGGAAGGGTGGAACTCTATGTGATGAAGTCACACATCAGAAAGCAGTCTCTCAAAAAGCTTCTCTCTAGTTATTATGTGAGGATATTTCCTTTTTCACCATGGGCCCCTATGGGCTCCCAAATATCACTTTGCAGTTTCCAGGAATAGAGTGTGAGCAAACTGCTTCCTGAGGTTTAAGTTGTAAGTCTTTGAGATGAACTCACTAATTAGAAAGAAGTTTCTCAGAAATCTTCTTTCACGTTTTGAACTGATGAAATTTCCTTTATCAGCGTAGGCCTCAATGCCATCCAAAGAAGCCCTTCTCTGTTTCCTCAAAAACATTGTTAATGGACTGCTGCACGAAACATAAGTTTACCTCTGTGAGATGAATTAACACATCACCAAGAAGTTTCTAAGAAAGCTTCTTACTAGTTTTCATCTGAAGATATTTCCTTTGTCACCGTAGGCATCATTGCGCTATGAAGTATCTAATTTCAGATTACCAGAAAACTGTGTTAACAAACTGATGACTGAAGAGAAACGTGTAACTCTCTGAGTTGCATTCACACATGCAATGCAATTTCTCCGAAATCTTCTCTCTAGTTATTGTGTGAGGATATTTCCTTTTTCACCATAGCACTCAATGAGCTTCCAAATATCACTTTGCCGTTTCCACGAAAAGAGTGTGAGCAAACTGCTTCCTGAGGTTTAAGTTGTAAGTCTGCGAGATGAACTCACTGATCAGAAAGAAGTTTCTCAGAAGATTGTTTCACGTTTTAAACTGATGAAATTTCCTTTATCAGCGTAGGCCTCAATGCCATCGAAAGAAGCCCTTGTCAGTGTCCTCAAACACAGTGCTAATGGACTGCTCCACGAAATATAAGTGTAACTCTCTGAGATGAATTCACATATCACCAAGAAGTTTCTAAGAAAGCTTCTATCTAGTTTTCATCTGAAGATATTTCCTTTGTGACCGTAGGCTTCATTGCGCTATGAAGTATCTAAATGCAGATTTCCAGAAAACTGTGTTAACAAACTGATCACTGAAGAGAAACGTGTAACTCGGTGAGTTGCATTCACACATGGCAAGGCAATTTCTCCGAAAGCTTCTCTCTAGTTTTTATGTGAGTATATCTCCTTTTTCATCATGGGCCCTTATGGGCTCCCAAATATCGCTTTGCAGAATCAAACGACAACAGTGTTAGCAAACTGCTCCAAGAAGGGAAGGGTGGAACTCTGTGTGATGAAGTCACACATCGGAAAGCAGTCTCTCAAAAAGCTTCTCTCTAGTTATTATGTGAGGATATTTCCTTTTACAACATGGGCCCCTATGGGTTCCCAAATATCACTTTGCAGTTTCCATGAATAGAGTGTGAGCAAACTGCTTCCTGAGGTTTAAGTTGTAAGTCTGTGAGATGAACTGACTGATCAGAAAGAAGTTTCTCAGAAAACTTCTTTCACGTTTTGAACTGATGAAATTACCTTTATCAGCGTAGACCTCAATGCGATTCAAAGAAGCCCTTGTCAGGTTCCTCAAAGACAGTGTTAATGGACTGCTCCACGAAACATAAGTGTAACTCTGTGAGATGAATTCACACATCACAAAGAAGTTTCTAAGAAAGCTTCTTTCTAGTTTTCATCTGAAGATATTTCCTTTGTCACCGATGGCTTCATTGCGCTATGAAGGGTCTAATTACAGATTTCCAGAAAACTGTGATAACAAACTGATCACTGAAGAGAAACGTGTAACTCTGTGAGTTGCATTCACACATGGCAATGCAATTTCTCTGAAAGCTTCTCTCTAGTTATTATGTGAGTATATCTCCTTTTTCACCATGGGCCCTTATGGGCTCCCAAGTATCACTTTGCAGAATCAAACGACAACAGTGTCAGCAAACTGTTCCAAGAAGGGAAGGGTGGAACTCTGTGTGATGAAGTCACACATCGGAAAGCAGTATCTCAAAAAGCTTCTCTCTAATTATTATGTGAGAATATTTCCTTTTACAACATGGGCCCCTAAGGGCTCCCAAATATCACTTTGCAGTTTCCACGAAAAGAGTGTGAGCAAACTGCTTCCTGAGGTTTAAGTTGTAAGTATGTGAGATGAAATGACTGATCAGAAATAAGTTTCTCAGAAAGCTTCTTTCACGTTTTGAACTGATGAAATTTCCTTTATTAGCGTAGACCTCAATGCGATTCAAAGAAGCCCTTATAAGGATCCTCAAAGACAGTGTTAATGGACTGCTCCACGAAACATAAGTGTAACTCTGTGAGATGAATTCACACAACACCAAGAAGTTTCTAAGAAAGCTTCTTTCTAGTTTTCATCTGAAGATATTTCCTTTGTCACCGTAGGCTTCATGGCGCTATGAAGTATCTAATTGCAGATTTCCAGAAAACTGTGTTAACAAACTGATCACTGAAGAGAAACGTGTAACTCTGTGAGTTGCATTCACACATGGCAGTGTAGTTTCTCACAAAGCTTCTCTTTAGTTATTATGTGAGGATATCTCCTTTTTCACCATAGCACTCAATGAGCTCCCAAATATAACTTTGCTGAAACCACTAGAACACTGTTATCAAAGTGTTCCAGAAGGGAAGGGTGGAAATCTGGGTGATGAAGTCACACATGAGAAAGCAATCTCTCAAAAAGCTTCTCTCTAGTTATTATGTGAGGATATCTCCTTTTTCACCATAGACCTCAATGAGCTCCCAAATATCACTTTGCTGAATCCACGAGAACACTGTTATAAAGGGTTCCAAGAAGGGAAGTGTGAAAATCAGAGTGATGAAGTCACACATCAGAAAGCAATCTCTCTAAAAGCTTCTCTCTAGTTATTATGTGAGGATATCTCCTTTTTCACCATGGGAACCTATGGGCTCCCAAATATCACTTTGCAGTTTCCATGAAAAGAGTGTTAGCAAACTGCTTCCTGAGGTTTACGTTGTAAGTCTGTGACATGAACTCACTGATCAGAAAGAAGTTTCTCAGAAAGCTTCTTTCACGTTTCGAACTGATGAAATTTCCTTTATCAGCGTAGACCTCAATGCGATTCAAAGAAACCCTTGTCAGGTTCCTCAAAGACAGTGTTAATGGACTTCTCCACGAAACATAAGTGTAACTCTGTGAGATGAATTCACACATCACCAAGAAGTTTCTAAGAAAGCTTCTTTCTAGTGTTCATCTGTAGATATTTCCTTTGTCACCGTAGGCTTCATTGCGCTATGAAGTATCTAATTGCAGATTTCAAGAAAACTGTGTTAACAAACTGATCACTGAAGAGATACGTGTAACTCTGTGAGTTGCATTCACACATGGCAGCGCAGTTTCTCAGAAAGCTTCTCTCTAGTTATTATGTGAGGATATCTCCTTTTTCAATATGGGCCCTTATGGGCTCCAAATATCACTTTTCAGAATCAAACGACAACAGTGTTAGCAAACTGTTCCAAGAAGGGAAGGGTGGAAATCTGGGTGATGAAGTCACACATCAGAAAGCAATCTCTCAAAAAGCTTCTCTCTAGTTATTATGTGAGGATATTTCCTTTTTCACCATGGGCCCCTATGGGCTCCCAAATATCACTTTGCAGTTTCCACGAAAAGAGTGTTAGCAAACTGCTTCCTGAGGTTTAAATTGTAAGTCTGTGAGATGAACTCACTGATCAGAAAGAAGTTTCTCAGAAAACTTCTTTCACGTTTTGAACTGATGACATTTCCTTTATCAGTGTAGGCCTCAATGCCATCCAAACAAGCCCTTCTCAGGTTCCTCAAAAACAGTGTGTATGGACTGCTCCACGAAACATAAGTGTAACTCTGTGAGATGAAATCATACATCACCAAGTAGTTTCTAAGAAAGCTTCTTTCTAGTTTTCATCTCAGAATATTTCCTTTGTCAGCATGAGCTTCATTGCGCTATGAAGTATCTAATTGCAGATTTCCAGAAAACTGTGTTAACAAACTGATCACTGAAGAGAAACGTGTAACTCTGTGAGTTGCATTCACACATGGCAGTGCAGTTTCTCACAAAGCTTCTCTCTAGTTATTATGTGAGGATATCTCCTTTTTCACCATAGCCCTCAATGAGCTCCCAAATATCACTTTGCTGAATCCACGAGAACACTGTTATCAAAGTGCTCCAAGAAGCGAAGGGTGGAAATCTGGGTGATGAAGTCACACATCAGAAAGCAATCTCTCAAAAAGCTTCTCTCTAGTTATTATGTGTGGATATCTCCTTTTTCACCATGGGCCCCTATGGGCTCCCCAATATCACTTTACAGTTTCCACGAAAAGAGTGTTAGCAAACTGCTTCCTGAGGTGTACGTTGTAAGTCGGTGACATGAACTCACTGATCAGAAAGAAGTTTCTCAGAAAGCTTCTTTCACGTTTTGAACTGATGAAATTTCCTTTATCAGCGTAGACCTCAATGCGATTCAAAGAAGCCCTTGTCAGGTTCCTCAAAGACAGTGTTAATGGACTGCTCCACGAAACATAAGTGTAACTCTGTGAGATGAATTCACACATCACCAAGAAGTTTCTTAGAAAGCTTCCTTCGAGTTTTCATCTGAAGATATTTCCTTTGTCACCGTAGGCTTCATTGCGCTATGAAGTATCTAATTGCAGATTTCCAGAAAACTGTGTTAACAAACTGATCACTGAAGAGATACGTGTAACTCTGTGAGTTGCATTCACACATGGCAGTGCAGTTTCTAAGAAAGCTTCTCTCTAGTTATTATGTGAGGATATCTCCTTTTTCACTGTAGCCCTCAATGAGATCTCAAATATCACATTGTTGAACCCACGAGAACACTGTTATCAAAGTGTTCCAAGAAGGGAAGTGTGGAAATCTGTGTGATGAAGTCACACATCAGAAAGCAATCTCTCAAAAAGGTTCTCTATAGTTATTACGTGAGCATATATCCTTTTTCACCATTGGCCCCTATGGGCTCCCAAATATCACTTTGCAGTTTCCACGAAAAGAGTGTTAGCGAACTGCTTCCTGAGGTGTACGTTGTAAGTCTGTGAAATGAACTCACTGATCAGAAAGAAGTTTCTCAGAAAGCTTCTTTCACGTTTTGAACTGATGAAATTTCCTTTATCAGCGTAGACCTCAATGCGATTCAAAGAAGCCCTTGTCAGGTTCCTCAAAGACAGTGTTAATGGACTGCTCCACGAAACATAAGTGTAACTCTGTGAGATGAATTCACACATCACCAAGAAGTTTCTAAGAATGCTTCTTTCTAGTTTTCATCTGAGAATATTTCCTTTGTCAGCATGAGCTTCATTGCGCTATGAAGTATCTAATTGCAGATTTCCAGAAAACTGTGGTAACAAACTGATCACTGAAGAGAACCGTGTAACTCTGTGAGTTGCATTCACACATGGCAGTGCAGTTTCTCACAAAGCTTCTCTCTAGTTATTATGTGAGGATATCTCCTTTTTCAAAATAGCCCTCAATGAGCTCTCAAATATCACTTTGCTGAAAACACGAGAACACTGTTATCAAACTGTTCCAAGAAGGGAAGGGTGGAACTCTGTGTGATGTAGTCACACATCAGAAAGCAATCTCTCAGAAAGATTCTCTCTAGTTTTTATGTGAGGATATTTCCTTTTTCACCCTGGGCCCCTATGGGCTCCCAAATATCACTTTGCAGTTTCCACGAAAAGAGTGTGAGCACACTGCTTCCTGAAGTCTAAGTAGTAAGTCTGTGAGATTAACTCACTGATCAGAAAAAAGTTACTCAGAAAGCTTCTTTCACGTTTTGAACTGATGAAATTTCCTTTATCAGCGTAGGCCTCAATTCCATCCAAAGAAGCCCTTCTCAGGTTCCTCAAAAACAGTGTTAATGGACTGCTCCACGAAACTTAAGTGTAACTCTGTGAGATGAATTCACACATCACCAAGAAGTTTCTAAGAAAGCTTCTTGCTAGTTTTCATCGGAGGATATTTCCTTTGTCACCGTAAGCTTCATTGCGCTAGGAGGTATCTAATTGCAGATTTCCAGCGAACTGTGTTAACAAACTGATCACTGAAGAGAAACCTGTAACTCTGTGAGTTGCATTCACACATGGCAGTGCAGTTTCTCAGAAAGCTTCTCTCTAGTTATTATGTGAGGATATCTTCTTTTTCACCATGGGCCCTATTGGGCTCCAAATATCACTTTGCAGAATCAAACGTCAACAGTGTTAGCAAACTGTTCCAAGAAGGGAAGGGTGGAACTCTGTGTGATGAAGTCACACATCAGAAAGCAATCTATCAAAAAGCTTCTCTCTAGTAATTATGTGAGGATATTTCCTTTTTCACCATGGGCCCCTATGTGCTCCACAATATCACTTTGCAGTTTCCACGAAAAGAGTGTTAGCAAACTGCTTCCTGAGGTTTAATTTGTAAGTGTGTGAGACGAACTCACTGATCAGAAAGAGGTTTCTCAGAAAGCTTCTTTCACGTTTTGAACTGATGACATTTCCTTTATCAGCGTAGGCCTCAATGCCATCCAAAGAAGCCCTTCACAGTTTCCTCAAAAACAGTGTTAATTTACTGCTCCACGAAACGTAAGTGTAACTCTGTGAGATGAATTCACACATCACCAAGAAGTTTCTACAAAAGCTTCTTTCTAGTTTTCATCTGAGAATATTTCCTTTGTCAGCATGATCCTCATTGCGCTATGAAGTATCTAATTGCAGATTTCCAGAAAACTGTGTTAACAAACTGATCACTGAAGAGAAACGTGTAACTCTGTGAGTTGCATTCACACATGGCAGTGCAGTTTCTCAGAAAGCTTCTCTCTATTTATTATGTGAGGATATCTCCTTTTTCACCGTAGCCCTCAATGAGCTCCCAAATATCACTTTCCTGAATCCACGAGAAAACTGTTATCAAAGTGTTCCAAGAAGGGAAGGGTGGAAATCTGGGTGATGAAGTCACACATCAGAAAGGAATCGTTCAAAAAGCTTCACTCTAGTTATTATGTGAGGATATCTCCTTTTTCACCATGGGCCCCTATGGGCTGCCAAATATTTCTTTGCAGTTTCCACGAAAAGAGTGTTAGCAAACTGCTTCCTGAGGTGTACGTTGTAAGTCTGTGACATGAACACACTGATCAGAAAGAAGATTCTCAGAAAGCTTCTTTTACGTTTCGAACTGATGAAATTTCCTTTATCAGCGTAGACCTCAATGCAATTTAAAGAAGCCCTTGTCAGGTTCCTCAAAGACAGTGTTAATGGACTGCTCCACGAAACATAAGTGTGACGCTGTGAGATGAATACACACATCACCAAGAAGTTTCTAAGAAAGCTTCTTTCTAGTTTTCATCTGAAGATATTTCCTTTGTCACCGTAGGCTTCATTGCGCTATTAAGTATCTAACCGCAGATTTCCAGAAAACTGTGTTAACACACTGATCACTGAAGAGAAACGTGTAACACTGTGAGTTGCATTCACACATGGCAGTGCAGATTCTCAGAAAGCTTCTCTCTAGTTATTATGTGAGGATGTCTCCTTTTTCACTCTGGGCCCTTATGGGCTCCCAAATATCACTTTGCAGAATCAAACGACAACAGTGTTAGCAAACTGTTCCAAGAAGGGAAGGGTGGAACTCTGTGTGATGTAGTCACACATCAGAAAGCAATCTCTCAGAAAGCTTCTCTCTAGTTTTTATGAGAGGATATTTCCTTTCTCACCAAGGGCCCCTATGGGCTCCCAAATATCACTTTGCAGTTTCCACGAAAAGAGTGTGAGCAAACTGCTTCCTGAGGTTTAAGTTGTAAGTCTGTGAGATGAACTCACTGATCAGAAAGAAGTTTCTCAGAAAACTTCTTTCACGTTTTGAACTGATGACATTTCCTTTATCAGTGTAGGCCTCAATGCCATCCAAACAAGCCCTTCTCAGGTTCCTCAAAAACAGTGTGAATGGACTGCTCCACGAAACATAAGTGTAACTCTGTGAGATGAAATCATACATCACCAAGTAGTTTCTAAGAAAGCTTCTTTCTAGTTTTCATCTCAGAATATTTCCTTTGTCAGCATGAGCTTCATTGCGCTATGAAGTATCTAATTGCAGATTTCCAGAAAACTGTGTTAACAAACTGATCACTGAAGAGAAACGTGTAACTCTGTGAGTTGCATTCACACATGGCAGTGCAGTTTCTCACAAAGCTTCTCTCTAGTTATTATGTGAGGATATCTCCTTTTTCACCATAGCCCTCAATGAGCTCCCAAATATCACTTTGCTGAATCCACGAGAACACTGTTATCAAAGTGCTCCAAGAAGGGAAGGGTGGAAATCTGGGTGATGAAGTCACACATCAGAAAGCAATCAATCAAAAAGCTTCTCTCTAGTTATCATGTGTGGATATCTCCTTTTTCACCATGGGCCCCTCTGGGCTCCCAAATATCACTTTACAGTTTCCACGAAAAGAGTGTTAGCAAACTGCTTCCTGAGGTGTACGTTGTAAGTCGGTGACATGAACTCACTGATCAGAAAGAAGTTTCTCAGAAAGCTTCTTTCACGTTTTGAACTGTTGAAATTTCCTTTATCAGCGTAGACCTGAATGCGATTCAAAGAAGCCCTTGTCAGGTTCCTCAAAGACAGTGTTAATGGACTGCTCCACGAAACATAAGTGTAACTCTGTGAGATGAATTCACACATCACCAAGAAGATTCTTAGAAAGCTTCCTTCGAGTTTTCATCTGAAGATATTTCCTTTGTCACCGTAGGCTTCATTGCGCTATGAAGTATCTAATTGCAGATTTCCAGAAAACTGTGTTAACAAACTGATCACTGAAGAGATACGTGTAACTCTGTGAGTTGCATTCACACATGGCAGTGCAGCTACTCAGAAAGCTTCTCTCTAGTTATTATGTGAGGATATCTCCTTTTTCACCATAGCCCTCAATGAGCTCCCAAATATCACCTTGTTGAATCCACGAGTATACTGTTATCAAAGTGTTCCAAGAAGGGAAGGGTGGAAATCTGGGTGATGAAGTCACACATCAGAAAGCCATCTCTCAAAAAGCTTCTCTCTAGTTATTATGTGAGGATATTTCCTTTTTCACCATGGGCCCCTATGGGCTCCAAAATATCACTTTGCAGTTTCCACGAAAAGAGTGAGAACAAACTGCTTCCTGAGGTTTAAGTTGTAAGTCTGTGAGATGAACTCACTGATCAGAAAGAAGTTTCTCAGAAAGCTTCTTTCACGTTTTGAACTGATGAAATTTCCTTTATCAGCGTAGGCCTCAATGCCATCCAAAGAAGCCCTTCTCAGGTTCCTCAAAAACAGTGTTAATGGACTGCTCCACGAAACATAAGTGTAACTCTGAGAGATGAATTCACACATCACCAAGAAGTTTCAAAGAAAGCTTCTTTGTACTTTTCATCTGAGAATATTTCCTTTGTCAGCATGAGCTTCATTGCGTTATGAAGTATCTAATTACAGATTTCCAGAAAACTGTGGTAAAAAACTGATCACTGAAGAGAAACGTGTAACTCTGTGAGTTGCATTCACACATGGCAGTGCAGTTTCTCACAAAGCTTCTCTCTAGTTATTATGTGAGGATATCTCCTTTTTCACCATAGCCCTCAATGAGCTCTCAAATATCACTTTGCTGAAACCACGAGAACACTGTTATCAAAGTGTTCCAAGTAGGGAAGGGTGGAACTCTGTGTGATGTAGTCACACATCAGAAAGCAATCTCTCAGAAAGATTCTCTCTAGTTTTTATGTGAGGATATTTCCTTTTTCACCATGGGCCCCTATGGGCTCCCAAATATCACTTTGCAGTTTCCACGAAAAGAGTGTGAGCACACTGCTTCCTGAAGTCTAAGTTGTAAGTCTGTGAGATTAACTCACTGATCAGAAAGAAGTTACTCAGAAAGCTTCTTTCACGTTTTGAACTGATGAAATTTCCTTTATCAGCGTAGGCCTCAATGCCATCCAAAGAAGCCCTTCTCAGGTTCCTCAAAAACAGTGTTAATGGACTGCTCCACGAAACTTAAGTGTAACTCTGTGAGATGAATTCACACATCACCAAGAAGTTTCTAAGAAAGCTTCTTGCTAGTTTTCATCGGAGGATATTTCCTTTGTCACCGTAAGCTTCATTGCGCTAGGAGATATCTAATTGCAGATTTCCAGCGAACTGTGTTAACAAACTGATCACTGAAGAGAAACCTGTAACTCTGTGAGTTGCATTCACACATGGCAGTGCAGTTTCTCACAATGCTTCTCTCTAGTTATTATGTGAGGATATCTCCTTTTTCACCATAGCCCTCAATAAGCTCCAAAATATCACCTTGTTGAATCCACGAGAACACTGTTATCAAAGTGTTCCAAGAAGGGAAGGGTGGAAATCTGGGTGATGAAGTCACACATCAGAAAGCAATCTCTCAAAAAGCTTCTCTCTAGTTATTATGTGAGCATATCTCCTTTTTCACCATGGGACCCTATGAGCTCCGAAATATTACTTTGCAGTTTCCATGAAAAGAGTTAGCAAACTGCTTCCTGAGGAGTACTTTGAAAGTCTGTGAGATGAGCTCACTGATCAGAAACAAGTTTCTCAGAAAGCTTCTTTCACGTTTTGAACTGATGACATTTCCTTTATCAGCGTAGGCCTCAATGCCATCCAAAGACGCCCTTCTCAGTTTCCTCAAAAACAGTGTTAATTTACTGCTCCACGAAACGTAAGTGTAACTCTGTGAGATGAATTCACACATCACCAAGAAGTTTCTACAAAAGCTTCTTTCTAGTTTTCATCTGAGAATATTTCCTTTGTCAGCATGATCCTCATTGCGCTATGAAGTATCTAATTGCAGATTTCCAGAAAACTGTGTTAACAAACTGATCACTGAAGAGAAACGTGTAACTCTGTGAGTTGCATTCACACATGGCAGTGCAGTTTCTCAGAAAGCTTCTCTCTATTTATTATGTGAGGATATCTCCTTTTTCACCGTAGCCCTCAATGAGCTCCCAAATATCACTTTCCTGAATCGACGAGAAAACTGTTATCAAAGTGTTCCAAGAAGGGAAGGGTGGAAATCTGGGTGATGAAGTCACACATCAGAAAGGAATCGTTCAAAAAGCTTCACTCTAGTTATTATGTGAGGATATCTCATTTTTCACCATGGGCCCCTATGGGCTGCCAAATATTACTTTGCAGTTTCCACGAAAAGAGTGTTAGCAAACTGCTTCCTGAGGTGTACGTTGTAAGTCTGTGACATGAACACACTGATCAGAAAGAAGATTCTCAGAAAGCTTCTTTTACGTTTCGAACTGATGAAATTTCCTTTATCAGCGTAGACCTCAATGCAATTTAAAGAAGCCCTTGTCAGGTTCCTCAAAGACAGTGTTAATGGACTGCTCCACGAAACATAAGTGTGACGCTGTGAGATGAATACACACATCACCAAGAAGTTTCTAAGAAAGCTTCTTTCTAGTTTTCATCTGAAGATATTTCCTTTGTCACCGTAGGCTTCACTGCGCTATTAAGTATCTAACTGCAGATTTCCAGAAAACTGTGTTAACACACTGATCACTGAAGAGAAACGTGTAACACTGTGAGTTGCATTCACACATGGCAGTGCAGATTCTCAGAAAGCTTCTCTCTAGTTATTATGTGAGGATATCTCCTTTTTCACTCTGGGACCTTATGGGCTCCCAAATATCACTTTGCAGAATCAAACGACAACAGTGTTAGCAAACTGTTCCAAGAAGGGAAGGGTGGAACTCTGTGTGATGAAGTCACACATCAGAAAGCAATTTCTCAAAAAGCTTCTCTCTAGTTATTATGTGAGTATATCTCCTTTTTCACCATGGGCCCCTATGGGCTCCCAAATATCACTTTGCAGTTTCCACGAAAAGAGTGTGAACAAACTGCTTCCTGAGGTTTAAGTTGTAAGTCTGTGAGATGAACTCACTGATCAGAAAGAAGTTTCTCAGAAAGCTTCTTTCACGTTTTGAACTGATGAAAATTCCTTTATCAGCGTTGGCCTCAATGCCATCCAAAGAAGCCCTTCTCAGGTTCCTCAAAAACAGTGTTAATGGACTGCTCCACGAAACATATGTGTAACTCTGTGAGATGAATTCACACATCACCAAGAAGTTTCTAAGAAAGCTTCTTTCTAGTTTTCATCTGAGAATATTTCCTTTGTCAGCATGAGCTTCATTGCGCTATGAAGTATCTAATTGCAGATTTCCAGAAAACTGTGTTAACAAACTGATCACTGAAGAGAAACGTGTACCTCTGTGAGTTGCATTCACACATGGCAGTGAAGTTTCTCAAAAAGCTTCTCTCTAGTTATTATGTGAGGATATCTCCTTTTTCACCATAGCCCTCAATGAGCTCCCAAATATCACTTTGCTGAATCCACGAGAACACTGTTATCAAAGTGTTCCAAGTAGGGAAGGGTGGAACTCTGTGTGATGTAGTCACACATCAGAAAGCAATCTCTCAGAAAGATTCTCTCTAGTTTTTATGTGAGGATATTTCCTTTTTCACCATGGGCCCCTATGGGCTCCCAAATATCACTTTGCAGTTTCCACGAAAAGAGTGTGAGCACACTGCTTCCTGAAGTCTAAGTTGTAAGTCTGTGAGATTAACTCACTGATCAGAAAGAAGTTACTCAGAAAGCTTCTTTCACGTTTTGAACTGAAGAAATTTCCTTTATCAGCGTAGGCCTCAATGCCATCCAAAGAAGCCCTTCTCAGGTTCCTCAAAAACAGTGTTAATGGACTGCTCCACGAAACTTAAGTGTAACTCTGTGAGATGAATTCACACATCACCAAGAAGTTTCTAAGAAAGCTTCTTGCTAGTTTTCATCGGAGGATATTTCCTTTGTCACCGTAAGCTTCATTGCGCTAGGAGATATCTAATTGCAGATTTCCAGCGAACTGTGTTAACAAACTGATCACTGAAGAGAAACCTGTAACTCTGTGAGTTGCATTCACACATGGCAGTGCAGTTTCTCAGAAAGCTTCTCTCTAGTTATTATATGAGGATATCTTCTTTTTCACCATGGGCCCTTATGGGCTCCCAAATATCACTTTGCAGAATCAAACGACAACAGTGTTAGCAAACTGTTCCAAGAAGGGAAGGGTGGAACTCTGTGTGATGAAGGTACACATCAGAAAGCAATCTCTCAAAAAGCTTCTCTCTAGTTATTATGTGAGGATTTTTCCTTTTTCACCATGGGCCCCTATGGGCTCCCAAATATCACTTTGCAGTTTCCACGAAAAGAGTGTGAGCAAACTGCTTCCTGAGGATTAAGTTGTAAGTCTGTGAGATGAACTCACTGATCAGAAAGAAGTTTCTCAGAAAGCTTCTTTCACGTTTTGAACTGATGAAATTTCCTTTATCAGCGTAGGCCTCAATGCCATCAAAAGAAGCCCTTCTCAGGTTCCTCAAAAACAGTGTTAATGGACTGCTCCACGAAATATAAGTGTAACTCTGTGAGATGAATTCACACATCACCGAGAAGTTTCTAAGAAAGCTTCTTTCTAGTTTTCATCTGAGAATATTTCCTTTTTCAGCATGAGCTTCATTGCGCTATGAAGCATCTAATTGCAGATTTCCAGAAAACTGTGTTAACAAACTGATCACTGAAGAGAAACGTGTAACTCTGTGAGTTGCATTCACACATGGCAGTGAAGTTTCTCAAAAAGCTTCTCTCTAGTTATTATGTGAGGATATCTCCTTTTTCACCATAGCCCTCAATGAGCTCCCAAATATCACTTTAGTGAATCCACGAGAACACTGTTATCAAAGTGTTCCAAGAAGGGAAGCGTGGAAATCGGGGTGATGAAGTCACACATCAGAAAGCAATCTCTCAAAATGCTTCTCTCTAGTTATTATGTGAGGATATCTCCTTTTTCACCATGGGTCCCTATGGGCTCATAAATATCACTTTGCAATTTCCACGAAAAGAGTGTTAGCAAACTGCTTCCTGAGGTGTACGTTGTAAGTCTGTGACATGAACTCACTGATCAGAAAGAAGTTTCTCAGAAAGCTTCTTTCACGTTTTGAACTGATGAAATTTCCTTGATCAGCGTAGACCTCAATGCGATTCAAAGAAGCCCTTGTCAGGTTCCTCAAAGACAGTGTTAATGGACTGCTCCATGAAACGTAAGTGTAACTCTGTGAGATGAATTCCCACATCACCAAGAAGTTTCTAAGAAAGCTTCTTTCTAGTTTTCATCTGAGAATATTTCCTTTGTCAGCATGAGCTTCACTGCTCTATGAAGTATCTAATTGCAGATTTCCAGAAAAGTGTGTTAACAAACTGATCACTGAAGAGAAACGTGTAACTCTGTGAGTTGCATTCACACATGGCAGTGCAGTTTCTCACAAAGCTTCTCTCTGGTTATTATGTGAGGATATCTCCTTTTTCACCATAGCCCTCAATGAGCTCCCAAATATCACCTTGTTGAATCCACGGGAACTCTGGTATCAAAGTGTTCCAAGAAGGGAAGGGTGGAAATCTGGGTGATGAAGTCACACATCAGAAAGCAATCTCTCAAAAAGCTTCTCTCTAGTTATTATGTGAGCATATCTCCTTTTTCACCATGGGCCCCTATGAGCTCCCAAAATCACTTTGCAGTTTCCACGAAAAGAGTGCTAGCAAACTGCTTCCTGAGGTGTACGTTGTAAGTCTGTGACATGAACTCACTGATCAGAAAGAAGTTTCTCAGGAAGCTTCTTTCACGTTTTGAACTGATGAAATTTCCTTTATCAGCGTAGACCTCAATGCGATTCAAAGAAGCCTATGTCAGGTTCCTCAAAAACAGTGTTAATGGACTCCTCCACGAAACATAAGTGTAACTCTGTGAGATCAATACACACATCACCAAGAAGTTTCTAGGAAAGCTTCTTTCCAGTTTTCGTCTGAAGATATTTCCTTTGTCACCGTAGGCTTCTTTGCGCTATGAAGTATCTAATTGCAGATTTCCAGAAAACTGTGTTAACAAACTGATCACTGAAGAGAAACGTGTAACTCTGTGAGTTGCATTCACACATGGCAGTGCAGTTTCTCAGAACGCTTCTCTTTAGTTATTATGTGAGGATATCTCCTTTTTCACCATAGCCCTCAATGAGCTCCCAAATATCACTTTGCTGAATCCACGAAAACACTGTCATCAAAGAGGTCCAAGAACGGAATTGTGGAAATCTGGGTGATGAAGTCACACATCAGAAAGCAATCTCTCAAAAAGTTTCTCTCTATTTATTATGTGAGGATATCTCCTTTTTCACCATGGGCCCCTATGGGCTCCCAAATATCACTTTGCAGTTTCCACGAAAAGAGTGTGAGCAAACTGCTTCCTGTGGTGTACGTTGTAAGTCTGTGACATGAACTCACTGATCAGAAAGAAGTTTCTCAGAAAGCTTCTTTCACGTTTTGAACTGATGAAATTTCCTTTACCAGTGTAGACCTCAATGCGATTCAAAGAAGCCCTTGTCAGGTTCCTCAAAGACAGTGTTAATGGACTGCTCCACGAAACATAATTGTAACTCTGTGAGATGAATTCACACATCTCCAAGAAGTTTCTAAGAAAGCTTCTTTCTTGTGTTCATCTGAAGATATTTCCACTGTCACCGTAGGCTTCATTGCGCTATGAAGTATCTAATTGCAGATTTCCAGAAAACTGTGTTACCAAACTGATCACTGAAGAGATACGTGTAACTCTGTGAGTTGCATTCACACATGGCAGTGCAGTTTCTCAGAAAGCTTCTCTCTAGTTATTATGTGAGGATATCTTCTTTTTCACCATGCGCAGTTATGGGCTCCCAAATATCACTTTGCAGAATCAAACGACAACAGTGTTAGCAAACTGTTCCAAGAAGGGAAGGGTGGAACTCTGTGTGTTGAAGTCACACATCGGAAAGCAATCTCTCAAAAAGCTTCTCTCTAGTTATTATGTGAGGATATTTCCTTTTTCACCATGGGCCCGTAAGGGCTCCCAAATATCACTTTGCAGTTTCCACGAAAAGAGTGTGAACAAACTGCTTCCTGAGGTTTAAGTTGTAAGTCTGTGAGATGACCTCACTGATCAGAAAGAAGTTTCTCAGAAAGCTTCTTTCACGTTTTGAACTGATGACATTTCCTTTATCAGCGTAGGCCTCAATGCCATCCAAGGAAGCCTTTCTCAGGTTCCTCAAAAACAGTGTTAATGGACTGCTCCACGATACATAAGTGTAACTCTGTGAAATGAATTCACACATCACCAAGAAGTTCTAAGAAAGCTTTTTTCTAGTTTTCATCTGAGAATATTTCCTTTGTCAGCATGAGCTTCATTGCGCTATGAAGTATCTAATTGCAGATTTCCAGCAAACTGTGTTAACAAACTGATCACTGAAGAGAAACGTGTAACTCTGTGACTTGCATTCGTACATGGCAATGCAGTTTCTCAGAAGGCTTCTTTCCAGTTTTAATGTGAGGATATTTCCTTTTTCACCAGAGCCCTCAATGAGCTCCAAAATATCACTTTGCAGAATCCAGGACAACAGTGTTAGCAAACTGTTCCAAGAAGGGAAGGGTGGAACTCTGTGTGATGAAGTCACATATCAGAAAGCAATCTCTCAGAAAGCTTCTCTCTAGTTATTGTCTGAGGATATTTCCTTTTTCACCATGGGCTCAAAAGGCTCCCAAATATCACTTAGCAGATTCCACGCAAAGAGTGTTAGCAAACTTGTTCCTGAGAAATAAGTTGTAACTCTTTGAGATGAATTCACAGTTCACAGAGAAGTTTCTCAGAACTCCTCTTTTTCGTTTTCATGGAAGGATATTTTCCTTGGCCCCTTAGACTTCAAAGGGATCCGAAATATCAGTTCTCAGATTTCACACAAACTGGGCTAACCAACGGCCCCACGAAATACAGCTGGAACTCAGTGGGTTGAATTCACACATCACAAAGCGGTTTCTCAGAAAGCTTCTAGCTTTAGGAAGATGAGGTTATTTGTGGTCTCGGAGCGCCACCGTGTGTCCTATTGCAGATTCTGCGAAAACTCGTTTAGCAAGCTTCTCCGTGAAAACAGTGATGGACATCTGTGGCCTGAATTCACCCACAGCAAAGACGTTTTTGAGAAGGTTTCTCTACAGGTTTGTCCGAGGATACTTCCTTATTCACCATGGGATTCAACGATATCCAAGACATCCCTTATGAGATTCCACAAAAGGAGTGCTAGGAAACTCCCCCATGAAAGGGGGGTATAACACTGTGAAATGAATTCACACATCACAAAGCAGTTTCTCAGAAAACTTCATTCTGGTTTTTCTCGGAGAATATTTCCCTTGTCCTTCCACTCTCCAAACCCATCGAAAATATCACTTCTCAGAAACCACGGAAACAGTCCTAGGAAACGGCTCCAAGAAATAGTGGTGTAACTCTGAGAGATGAAGTCACACATCAGAGAGCAAATTCTCAGAAAGCTTCTTTCACCTTCTGATCTGAGGATTTCCCTTTGTCACCGTCAGCTGCATAGCGCTAAGAAGTATCCCATTGCAGATTTTAAGAAAACTGTGTAAGCAAACGGATCAGTGAGGAGAAACATGTAACTCTCTGAGTTGCATACACACATCACAAAGCTGGTTCTAAGAAAGCTTCTTTCCAGTTTCTCTCTGAGGATAGTTCCTTTTTCACCACAGACCTCAAGGAGCTCCCAAATATCACATTGCTGAATACACAATCACAAACTGTTCCAAGAAGGGAAGGGTGGAACTCTGTGTGATGAAGTCACACATCAGAAAGCAATCTCTCAGAAACCTTCTCTCTAGTTATTTTGTTAGGCTATTTCCTTTTTCACCATGGGCCCCTATGGGCTCCCAAATATCACTTTGCAGTTTCCACGAAAAGAGTGTCAGCAAACTGCTTCCTGAGGTCTAAGTTGTAAGTCTGTGAGATGATCTCACTGATCAGAAAGAAGTTTCTCAGAAAGCTTCTTTCACGTTTTGAACTGATGGAATTTCCTTTATCAGCGTAGGCCTCAATGCGATCCAAAAAAGCCCTTCTCAGGTTCCTCAAAGACAGTGTTAATGGACTGCTCCACGAAACATAAGTGTAACTCTGTGAGATGAATTCACACATCACCAAGAAGTTTCTACGAAAGCTTCTCTCTAGTTTTCATCTGAGAATATTTCCTTTGTCAGCATGAGCTTCATTGCGCTATGAAGTATCTAATTGCAGATTTCCAGAAAACTGTGTTAACAAACTGATCACTGAAGAGAAACATGTAACTCTGTGAGTTGCATTCACACATGGCAGTGCAGTTTCTCACAACGCTTCTCTCTAGTTATTATGTGAGGATATCTCCTTTTTCACCATAGCCCTCAATAAGCTCCCAAATATCACCTTCTTGAATCCACGAGAACACTGTTATCAAAGAGTTCCAAGAAGGGAAGGGTGGAAATCTGGGTGATGAAGTCACACATCAGAAAGCAATCTCTCAAAAAGCTTCTCTCTAGTTATTATGTGAGCCTATATCCTTTTTCACCATGGGCCCCAATGAGCTCCGAAATATCACTTTGCAGTTTCCACGAAAAGAGTGTTAGCAAACTGCTTCCTGAAGTGTACGTTGTAAGACTGTGCCATGAATTCACTGATCAGAAAGAAGTTTCTCAGAAAGCTTCTTTCACGTTCTGAACTGATGAAATTTCCTTTATCAGCGTAGACCTCAATGCGATTCAAAGAAGCCCTTTTCAGGTTCCTCAAAGACAGTGTTAATGGACTGCTCCACGAAACATAAGTGTAACTCTGTGTGATGAATTCACACATCACCAAGAAGTTTCTAAGAAAGATTCTTTCTAGTTTTCACCTGAAGATATTTCCTTTGTCACCATAAGCCTCATTGCGCTATGAAGTATCTAATTGCAGATTTCCAGAAAACTGTGTTAACAAACTGATCACTGAAGAGAAACGTGTAACTCTGTGAGTTGCATTCACACATGGCAGTGCAGTTTCTCAGAACGCTTCTCTCTAGTTATTATGTGAGGATATCTCCTTTTTCACCATAGCAGTCAATGAGCTCCCAAATATCACTTTGCTGAATCCACGAAAACACTGTTATCAAAGAGGTCCAAGAAGGGAATTGTGGAAATCTGGGTGATGAAGTCACACATCAGAAAGCAATCTCTCAAAAAGTTTCTCTCTATTTATTATGTGAGGATATCTCCTTTTTCACCATGGGCCCCTATGGGCTCCCAAATATCACTTTGCAGTTTCCACGAAAAGAGTGTCAGCAAACTGCTTCCTGAGGTCTAAGTTGTAAGTCTGTGAGATGATCTCACTGATCAGAAAGAAGTTTCTCAGAAAGCTTCTTTCACGTTTTGAACTGATGGAATTTCCTTTATCAGCGTAGGCCTCAATGCGATCCAAAAAAGCCCTTCTCAGGTTCCTGAAAGACAGTGTTAATGGACTGCTCCACGAAACATAAGTGTAACTCTGTGTGATGAATTCACACATCACCAAGAAGTTTCTAAGAAAGATTCTTTCTAGTTTTCACCTGAAGATATTTCCTTTGTCACCATAAGCCTCATTGCGCTATGAAGTATCTAATTGCAGATTTCCAGAAAACTGTGTTAACAAACTGATCACTGAAGAGAAACGTGTAACTCTGTGAGTTGCATTCACACATGGCAGTGCAGTTTCTCAGAAAGCTTCTCTCTAGTTATTATGTGAGGATATCTTTTTTTCACCATGGGCCCTTATGGGCTCCCAAATATCACTTTGCAGAATCAAACGACAACAGTGTTAGCAAACTGTTCCAAGAAGGGAAGGGTGGAACTCTGTGTGATGAAGTCACACATCAGAAAGCAATCTCTCAAAAAGCTTCTCTCTTGTTATTATGTGAGGATATTTCCTTTTTCACCATTGGCCCCTATGGGCTCCAAAATATCACTTTGCAGTTTCCACGAAAAGATTGTTAGCAAACTGCTTCCTGAGGTTTATGTTGTAAGTCTGTGAGATGAACTCACTAATCAGAAAGAAGTTTCTCCGAAAGCTTCTTTCACGTTTTGAACTGATGAAATTTCCTTTATCAGCGGAGGCCTCAATGCCATCCAAAGAAGCCCTTCTCAGGTTCCTCAAAAACAGTGTTAATGGACTGCTCCACGAAACATAAGTGTACCTCTGTGAGATGAATTCACACATCACCAAGAATTGTCTAAGAAAGCTTCTTTCTAGTTTTCATCTGAGAATATTTCCTTTGTCAGCCTGAGCTTCATTGCGCTATGAAGTATCTAATTGCAGATTTCCAGAAAACTGTGTTAACAAACTGATCACTGAAGAGAAACGTGTAACTCTGTGAGTTGCATTCACACATGGCAGTGCAGTTTCTCAGAAAGCTTTTCTCTAGTTATTATGTGAGGATATCTCCTTTTTCACCATAGCCCTCAATAAACTCCCATATATCACCTTGCTGAATCCACGAGAACACTGTTATCAAAGTGTTCCAAGAAGGGAAGTGTGGAACTGTGGGTGATGAAGTCACACATCAGAAAGCAATCTCTCTAAAAGCTTCTCTGTAGTTATTATGTGAGGATATTTCCTTTTTCACCATGGGCCAATAAGGGCTCCCAAATATCAAACTTTGCAGTTTCCACGAAAAGAGTGTGAACAAACTGCTTCCTGAGGTTTAAGTTGTAAGTCTGTGAGATGAACTCACTGATCAGGAAGAAGTTTCTCAGAAAGCTTCTTTCACGTTTTGAACTGATGACATTTCCTTTATCAGCGTAGACCTCAATGCATCAAAGAAGCCCTTGCTCAGGTTCCTCAAAGACAGTGTTAATGGACTGCTCCTGAAACATAAGTGTAAACTCTGTGAGATGAATTCACACATCACCAAGAAGTTTCTAAGTAAGCTTCTTTGTAGTTGTCATCTGAGAATATTTCCTTTGTCAGCATGAGCTCATTGCGCTATGAAGTATCTAATTGCAGATTTCCAGAAAAACTGTGTTAACAACTGATCACTGAAGAGAAACGTGTAACCTCTGTGAGTTGCATTCACACATGGCAGTACAGTTTCTCAGAAAAGCTTTCTCTCTAGTTATTATGTGAGGATATCTCCTTTTTCACCGTAGCCCTCTATGAGCTCCCAAATATCACTTTGCTGAAACCACGAGAACACTGTTATCAAAGTGTTCCAAGAAGGGAAGGGTGGAACTCTGTGTGATGAAGTCACACATCAGAAAGCAATCTCTCAAAAAGCTTCTCTCTAGTTATTATGTGAGCATATCTCCTTTTTCACCATGGGCCCCTATGAGCTCCCAAATATCACTTTGCAGTTTCCACGAAAAGAGTGCTAGCAAACTGCTTCCTGAGGTGTACGTTTTAAATCTGTGACCTGAACTCACTGAACAGAAAGAAGTTTCTCAGGGAGCTTCTTTCACGTTTTGAACTGATGATATTTCCTTTATCAGCGTAGACCTCAATGCGATTCAAAGAAGCCTATGTCAGGTCCCTCAAAAACAGTGTTAATGGACTCCTCCAAGAAACATAAGTGTAACTCTGTGAAATCAATACACACATCACCAAGAAGTTTCTAAGAAAGATTCTTTCTAGTTGTCATCTGAAGATATTTCCTTTGTCACCGTAGGCTTCATTGCGCTAGGAAGTATCTAATTGCAGATTTCCAGAAAACTGTGTTAACAAACTCACTCAATGAAGAGATACTTGTAACCCTGTGAGTTGCATTCACACATGACAGTGCAGTTTCTCAGAAAGCTTCTCTCTAGTTACTATGTGAGGATATCTCCTTTTTCACCATAGCCCTCAATAAGCTCCCAAATATCACGTTGTTGAATCCACGAGAACACTGTTATCAAAGTGTTCCAAGAAGGGAAGGGTGGAAATCTGGGTGTTGAAGTCACACATCAGAAAGCAATCTCTCAAAAAGCTTCTCTCTAGTTGTTATGTGAGGATGTTTCCTTTTTCACCTGATCAGAAAGAAGTTTCTCAGGAAGCTCTTTTCACGTTTTGAACTGATGAAATTTCCTTATCAGCGTAGCCTCAATGCGCTTCAAAGAAGCCCTATTCAGGTTCCTCAAAACAGTGTTAATGGACTGCTCCACGAAACATAAGTGTAACTCTGTGAGATAATACACACATCACCAAGATTTCTGAAAGCTTCTTTCATTTTCTCTGAAGATATTTCCTTTGTCACCGTAGGCTTCTTTGCGCTATGAAGTATCTAATTGCAGATTTCCAAAACTGTGTAACAAACTGATCACTGAAGAGAAACTTGTAACTCTGTGAGTTGCATTCACACATGGCAGTGCAGTTTCTCAGAAGCTTCTCTTTAGTTATTATGTGAGGATATCTCTTTTTCACCATAGCCCTCAATAGCTCCCAAATATCACTTTGCTGAATCCACAAAACACTGTATCAAAGGGTTCCAAGAAGGAAGGTGAAATCTGGGTGATGAAGTCACACATCAGAAAGCAATCTCTCAAAAATTTTCTCTCTATTTATTATGTAGGATATCTCCTTTTTCACCATGGCCCCTAGGGGCTCCCAAATATCACTTTGCAGTTTCCACGAAAAGAGTGTGACAAACTGCTTCCTGTGGGTGTACGTTGTAAGTCTGTGACTGAACTCACTGATCAGAAAGAAGTTTCTCAGAAAGCTTCTTTCACGTTTGAACTGATGAAATTTCCTTTACCAGTGTAGACCTCAATGCGATTCAAGAAGCCCTTGTCAGGTTCCTCAAAACAGTGTTAATGGACTGCTCCACGAAACAAATGTAACTCTGTGAGTGATTCACACATCTCCAAGAAGTTTCTAAGAAAGCTTCTTTCTTGTGTTCATCTGAAGATATTTCCTGTCACCGTAGGCTTCATTGCGCTATGAAGTATCTAATTGCAGATTCCAGAAAACTGTGTTACCAACTGATCACTGAAGAGATACGTGTAACTCTGTGAGTTGCATTCACCATGCAGTGCAGTTTCTCAGAAAGCTTTCTCTCTAGTTATATGTGAGGATATCTTCTTTTACATGCGCCTTATGGGCTCCCAAATACACTTGCAGAATCAAACGACAACAGTGTTAGCAAACTGTTCCAAGAAGGGAAGGGTGGAACTCGTGTGTTGAAGTCACACATCGGAAAGCAATCTCTCAAAAGCTTCTCTCAGTTATTATGTGAGGATATTTCCTTTTTCACCAGGGGCCTAGGGCTCCCAAATATCACTTTGCAGTTTCCACGAAAAGAGTGTGAACAAACTGCTTCCTGAGGTTTAAGTTTTAAGTCTGTGAGAACCTCACTGATCAGAAAGAAGTTTCTCAGAAAGCTTCTTTCACGTTTGAACTGAGAATTTCCTTATCACACGTAGGCCTCAATGCCATCCAAGAAGCCTTTCTCAGTTCCTCAAAAACAGTGTTAATGGACGGCTCCACGACATAAGTGTAACTCTGTGAAATGATTCACACATCACCAAGAAGTTTCTAAGAAAGCTTTTTTCTAGTTTTCATCTGAGAATATTTCCTTGTCAGCATGAGCTTCATTGCGCTATGAAGTATCTAATTGCAGATTTCCAGCAACTGTGTTAACAAACTGTCACTGAAGAGAAACGTGTAACTCTGTGATTGCATTCACATGGCATGCAGTTTCTCAGAAGGCTTCTTTCCAGTTTTATGTGAGGATATTTCCTTTTTCACCAGAGCCCTCAATGAGCTCCAAATATCACTTTGCAGAATCCAGGACAACAGTGTTAGCAAACTGTTCCAAGAGGGAAGGTGGAACTCTGTGTGATGAAGTCACATATCAGAAAGCAATCTCTCAAAAGCTTCTCTCTAGTTATTGTTGAGGATATTTCCTTTTTCACCATGGGCTCAAGGCTCCCAAATATCACTTGCAATTCCAACGAAAAGTGTTAGCAAACTGTTCCTGAGAATAAGTTGTAACTCTTGAGATGAATTCACATCACAGAGAAGTTTCTCAGAACTCTCTTTTTCGTTTCATGAAGGATTTTCCTTGGCCCTTAGACTTCAAAGGGATCCGAATATCAGTTCTCAATTTCACACAACTGGGCTAACAAAGCCCCACGAAACACTGGAACTCGTGGTTGAATTCACACATCACAAAGCGTTTCTCAGAAGCTTCTAGCTTTAGGAAGATGAGGTATTTGTGGTCTCGGAGCGCCACCTGTGTCCTATGGCAGATTCTGCAGAAAACTCGTTTACAAACTTCTCCGTAAAAACAGTGATGCTCTGTGGCTGAATTCACCCCAGCAAAACGTTTTTAGAAGGTTTCTCTACAGGTTTGTCCGAGGATACTTCCTTATTCCACCATGGATTCAACGATATCCAGACATCCCTTTGAGATTCCACAAAAGAGTGTAGAAACTCCCCATGAAGGGGTAATAACCTGTGAATGATAAATAGTTGCAGAATGTGTGATGATTGTCATTCTCACAAAGCGTTTCTCAGAAAACTTCATTCTGGTTTTCTGGAGATATTTCCTTGTCCTTCCACTCTCCAAACCCATCAAAATATCACTTCTCAAAACACGGAAACAGTCTAGGAACGGCTCCAGAAATAGTGTAACTCTGAGAGATGAATCACACATCAGAGAGCAAATTCTCAGAAAGCTTTCTTTTCACTTCTGATCTGAGGATTTCCTTTGTCACGTCAGCTGCATAGCGCTAAGAGTCCCATTGCAGATTTAGAAAACTGTGTAAGCAAACGGATCATGAGGAGAAACGTGTAACTCTGAGTTGCATACACACATCACAGCTGGTTCTAAGAAAGCTCTTTCCAGTTTTTGTGAGGATATTCCTTTTTCACCACAGACCTCAAGGAGCTCCCAAATTCACATTGCTGATACAACAATCACAACTGTTCCAAAGGGGAGGGTGGAACTCTGTGTGATGAAGTCACACATCAGAAAGCAATCTCTCAAAACTTCTCTCTAGTTATTTTGTAGGCTATTTCCTTTTTCACCATGGGCCCCTATGGGCTCCCAATATCACTTTGCAGTTTCCACGAAAAGAGTGTCAGCAACTGCTTCCTAGGTCTAAGTTGTAAGTCTGTGAGATGATCTCACTGATCAAAAGATTTCTCAGAAAGCTTCTTTCACGTTTTGAACTGATGATTTCCTTTATCAGCGTAGCCTCAATGCGATCCAAAAAGCCCTTCTCAGGTTCCTCAAAAACAGTGTTAATGGACTGCTCCACGAAACTAAGTGTAACTCTGTGAGATGAATTCACACATCACCAAGAAGTTTTCTACAAGCTCTCTCAGTTTTCATCTGAGAATATTTCCTTTGTCAGCATGAGCTTCATTGCGCTATGAAGTATCTAATTGCAGATTTCCAGAAAACTGTGTTAACAACTGATCACTGAAGAGAAACTGTCTCTGTGAGTTGCATTCACACATGGCAGTGCAGTTTCTCACAGCTTCTCTCTAGTTATTATGTAGTGATATATCTCCTTTTTCACCATAGCCCCAATAAGCTCCCAAATATCACTTCTTGAATCCACGAGAAACACTGTTATCAAAGGTTCCAAAAGGGAAGGGTGGAAATCTGGTGATGAAGTCACACATCAGAAAGCAATCTCTCAAAAGCTTCTCTCTAGTTATTATGTGACTATCCTTTTTCACCATGGGCCCCAATGAGCTCCAAATATCACTTTGCAGTTTCCACGAAAAGAGTGTTAGCAAACTGCTTCCTGATGTACGTTGTAAGCTGTGCATGAATTCACTGATCAAAAAAGTTTTCAAAAGCTTCTTTCACGTTTGAACTGATGAAATTTCCTTTATCACGTGAGACCTCAATGCGATTCAAAAAGCCCTTTCAGGTTCCTCAAAACAGTGTTAATGGACGCTCCACGAAACATAATGTAACTCTGTGATGATTCACACATCACCAAGAAGTTTCTAAGAAAGTCTTTCTAGTTTTCCTGAAGATATTTCCTTTGTCACCAAAGCCTCATTGCGCTATGAAGTATCTAATTGCAGATTTCCAGAAAACTGTGTTAACAAACTGATCACTGAAGAGAAACGTGTAACTCTGTGAGTTGCATTCACACATGGCAGTGCAGTTTCTCAGAACGCTTCTCTCTAGTTATTATGTGAGGATATCTCCTTTTTCACCATAGCTCAATGAGCTCCCAAATATCACTTTGCTGAATCCACGAAAACACTGTTATCAAAGGTCCAAGAAGGGAAGTGGAAATCTGGTGATGAAGTCACACATCAGAAAGCAATCTCTCAAAAAGTTTCTCTCTATTTATTATGTGAGGATATCTCCTTTTTCACCATGGGCCCCTATGGGCTCCCAAATATCACTTTGCAGTTTCACGAAAAGAGTGTGAGCAAACTGCTTCCTGTGGTTGTACGTTGTAGTCTGTGACATGAACTCACTGATCGAGAAGATTTCCAGAAAGCTTCTTTCACGTTTTGAACTGATGAAATTTCCTTTACGCATGTAGACCTCAATGCGATTCAAAGAACCCTTGTCAGGTTCCTCAAAGACAGTGTTAATGGACTGCTCCACGAAACATAATTTAACTCTGTGAGATGAATTCACACATCTCCAAGAATTTTCTAAGAAAGCTTCTTTCTTGTGTTCATCTGAAGATATTTCCACTGTCACCGTAGCTTCATTGCGCTATAAGTCTATCTAATTGCAGATTTCCAGAAAACTGTGTTAACAAACTGATCACTGAAGAAGAAACGTGTAACTCTGTGAGTTGCATTCACACGTGACAGTGCAGTTTCTCAGAAAGCTTCTCTCTTGTTATTATGTGAGGATATCTCCTTTTTCACCATAGCCCTCATGAGCTCCCAAATATCACTTTGCTGAATCCACGAAACACTGTTATCAAAGTGTTCCAAGAAGGGAAGGGTGGAAATCTGGGGTGATGAAGTCACACATCAGAAAGCAATCTCTCAAAAAGCTTCTCTCTAGTTATTATGTGAGGATATTTCCTTTTAGACCATGGGCCCCAATGGGCTCCCAAATATCACTTTGGAGTTTCCATGAAAAAGTGTTAGCAAACTGCTTCCTGAGGTTTACGTTGTAAGTCTGTGACATGAACTCACTGATGAGAAAGAAATTTCTCAGAAAGCTTCTTTCACGTTTTGAACTGATGAAATTTCCCTTATCAGCGTAGCCCCAATGCGATTCAAAGAAGCCCTTGCTCAGGTTCCTCAAAGACAGTGTTAATGGACTGCTCCACGAAACATAAGTGTAACTCTGTGAGATGATTCACACATCACCAAGAAGTTTCTAAGAAAGCTTCTTTCTAGTTTTCATCTGAGATATTTCCTTTGTCACCGTAGGCTTCATTGCGCTATGAAGTAGTCTAATTGCAGATTTCCAGAAACTGTGTTAACAAACTGATCACTGAAGAGAAACGTGTAACTCTGTGAGTTGCATTCACACATGGCAGTGCAGTTTCTCAGAAGCTTCTCTCTAGTTATTATGTGAGGATATCTCCATTTTCACCATGGCCCTTATGGGCTCCCAAATATCACTTTGCAGAATCAAACGACAACAGTGTAGCAAACTGTTCCAAGAAGGGAAGGGTGGAACTCTGTGTGATGAAGTCACACATCAGAAAGCATCTCTCAAAAAGCTTCTCTCTAATTATTATGTGAGGATATTTCCTTTTTCACCATGGGCCCCTAAGGGCTCCCAAATATCACTTTGCAGTTTCCACGAAAAGAGTGTGAGCAAACTGCTTCCTGAGGTTTAAGTTGTAAGTCTTTGAGATGAACTCACTGATCAGAAAGAAGTTTCTCAGAAAGCTTCTTTCACGTTTTGAACTGATGAAATTTCCTTTATCAGCGTAGGCCTCAATGCCATCCAAAGAAGCCCTTCTCAGGTTCCTCAAAAACAGTGTTAATGGACTGCTCCACGAAACATAAGTGTAACTCTGTGAGATGAATTCACACATCACCCGGAAGTTTCTAAGAAAGCTTCTTTCTAGTTTTCATCTGAGAATATTTCCTTTGTCAGCATGAGCTTCATTGCGCTATGAAGTATCTAATTGCAGATTTCCAGAAACTGTGGTAACAAACTGATCACTGAAGAGAAACGTGTAACTCTGTGAGTTGCATTCACACATGGCAGTGCAGTTTCTCACAAATCTTCTCTCCAGTTATTATGTGAGGATATCTCCTTTTTCACCATAGCCCTCAATGAGCTCTCAAATATCACGTTGCTGAAACCACGAGAACACTGTTATCAAAGTGTTCCAAGTAGGGAAGGGTGGAACTCTGTGTGATGTAGTCACACATCAGAAAGCAATCTCTCAGAAAGATTCTCTCTACTTTTTATGTGAGGATATTTCCTTTTTCACCATGGGCCCCTATGGGCTCCCAAATATCACTTTGCAGTTTCCACGAAAAGAGTCTGAGCACACTGCTTCCTGAAGTCTAAGTTGTAAGTCTGTGAGATTAACTCACTGATCAGAAAGAAGTTACTCAGAAAGCTTCTTTCACGTTTTGAACTGATGAAATTTCCTTTATCAGCGTAGGCCTCAATGCCATCCAAAGAAGCCCTTCTCAGGTTCCTCAAAAACAGTGTTAATGGACTGCTCCACGAAACTTAAGTGTAACTCTGTGAGATGAATTCACACATCACCAAGAAGTTTCTACGAAAGCTTCTTGCTAGTTTTCATCGGAGGATATTTCCTTTGTCACCGTAAGCTTCATTGCGCTAGGAGGTATCTAATTGCAGATTTCCAGCAAACTGTGTTAACAAACTGATCACTGAAGAGAAACCTGTAACTCTGTGAGTTGCATTCACACATGGCAGTGCAGTTTCTCAGAAAGCTTCTCTCTAGTTATTATGTGAGTATATCTTCTTTTTCACCATGGGCCCTTATGGGCTCCCAAATATCACTTTGGAGAATCAACGACAACAGTGTTAGCAAACTGTTCCAAGAAGGGAAGGGTGGAACTCTGTGTGATGAAGTTACACATCAGAAAGCAATATTTCAAAAAGCTTCTCTCTAGTTATTATGTGAGGATATTTCCTTTTTCACCATGGGCCCCTATGGCTCCCAAATATCACTTTGCAGTTTCCACGAAAAGAGTGTGAGCAAACTGCTTCCTGAGGATTAAGTTGGAAGTCTGTGAGATGAACTCACTGATCAGAAAGAAGTTTCTCAGAAAGCTTCTTTCACGTATTGAACTGATGAAATTTCCTTTATCAGCGTAGGCCTCAATGCCATCCAAAGAAGCCCTTCTCAGGTTCCTCAAAAACAGTGTTAATGGACTGCTCCAGGAAACATAAGTGTAACTCTGTGAGATGAATTCACACATCACCAAGAAGTTTCTAAGAAAGCTTCTTTCTAGTTTTCATCTGAGAATATTTTCTTTGTCACCATAAGCTTCATTGCGCTATGAAGTATCTAATTGCAGATTTCCAGAAAACTGTGTTAACAAACTGATCACTGAAGAGAAACCTGTAACTCTGTGAGTTGCATTCACACGTGACAGTGCAGTTTCTCAGAAAGCTTCTCTCTTGTTATTATGTGAGGATATCTCCTTTTTCACCATAGCCCTCAATGAGCTCCCAAATATCACTTTGCTGAATCCACGAGAACACTGTTATCAAAGTGTTCCAAGAAGGGAAGGGTGGAAATCTGGGTGATGAAGTCACACATCAGAAAGCAATCTCTCAAAAAGCTTCTCTCTAGTTATTATGTGAGGATATTTCCTTTTAGACCATGGGCCCCAATGGGCTCCCAAATATCACTTTGGAGTTTCCATGAAAAAAGTGTTAGCAAACTGCTTCCTGAGGTTTACGTTGTAAGTCTGTGACATGAACTCACTGATGAGAAAGAAATTTCTCAGAAAGCTTCTTTCACGTTTTGAACTGATGAAATTTCCCTTATCAGCGTAGACCCCAATGCGATTCAAATAAGCCCTTGTCCGGTTTCTCAAAGACAGTGTTAATGGACTGCTTCACGAAACATAAGTGTAACTCTGTGAGATGAATTCACACATCACCAAGAAGTTTCTAAGAAAGCTTCTTTCTAGTTTTCATCTGAAGATATTTCCTTTGTCACCGAAGGCTTCATTGCGCTATGAAGTGTCTAATTGCAGATTTCCAGAAAACTGTGTTAAGAAACTGATCAATGAAGAGAAACGTGTAACTCTGTGAGTTGCATTCACTCATGGCAGTGCAGTTTCTCAGAAAGCTTCTCTCTAGTTATTATGTGAGGATATCTCCATTTTCACCATGGCCCCTTAAGGGCACCCAAATATCACTTTGCAGAATCAAACGACAACAGTGTTAGCAAACTGTTCCAAGAAGGGAAGGGTGGAACTCTGTGTGATGAAGTCACACATCAGAAAGCAATCTCTCAAAAAGCTTCTCTCTAATTATTATGTGAATATATTTCCTTTTTCACCATGGGCCCCTAAGGGCTCCCAAATATCACTTTGCAGTTTCCACGAAAAGAGTGTGAGCAACCTGCTTCCTGAGGTTTAAGTTGTAATTCTTTGAGATGAACTCACTGATCAGAAAGAAGTTTCTCAGAAAGCTTCTTTCGCGTTTTGAACTGATGAAATTTCCTTTATCAGCGTAGGCCTCAATGCCATCCAAAGAAGCCCTTCTCAGGTTCCTCGAAAACAGTGTTAATGGACTGCTCCACGAAACATAAGTGTACCTCTGTGAGATGAATTCACACATCACCCGGAAGTTTCTAAGAAAGCTTCTTTCTAGTTTTCATCTGAGAATATTTCCTTTGTCAGCATGAGCTTCATTGCGCTATGAAGTATCTAATTGCAGATTTCCAGAAAACTGTGGTAACAAACTGATCACTGAAGAGAAACGTGTAACTCTGTGAGTTGCATTCACACATGGCAGTGCAGTTTCTCACAAATCTTCTCTCCAGTTATTATGTGAGGATATCTCCTTTTTCACCATAGCCCTCAATGAGCTCTCAAATATCACGTTGCTGAAACCACGAGAACACTGTTATCAAAGTGTTCCAAGTAGGGAAGGGTGGAACTCTGTGTGATGTAGTCACACATCAGAAAGCAATCTCTCAGAAAGATTCTCTCTACTTTTTATGTGAGGATATTTCCTTTTTCACCATGGGCCCCTATGGGCTCCCAAATATCACTTTGCAGTTTCCACGAAAAGAGTCTGAGCACACTGCTTCCTGAAGTCTAAGTTGTAAGTCTGTGAGATTAACTCACTGATCAGAAAGAAGTTACTCAGAAAGCTTCTTTCACGTTTTGAACTGATGAAATTTCCTTTATCAGCGTAGGCCTCAATGCCATCCAAAGAAGCCCTTCTCAGGTTCCTCAAAAACAGTGTTAATGGACTGCTCCACGAAACTTAAGTGTAACTCTGTGAGATGAATTCACACATCACCAAGAAGTTTCTACGAAAGCTTCTTGCTAGTTTTCATCGGAGGATATTTCCTTTGTCACCGTAAGCTTCATTGCGCTAGGAGGTATCTAATTGCAGATTTCCAGCAAACTGTGTTAACAAACTGATCACTGAAGAGAAACCTGTAACTCTGTGAGTTGCATTCACACATGGCAGTGCAGTTTCTCAGAAAGCTTCTCTGTAGTTATTATGTGAGTATATCTTCTTTTTCACCATGGGCCCTTATGGGCTCCCAAATATCACTTTGGAGAATCAAACGACAACAGTGTTAGCAAACTGTTCCAAGAAGGGAAGGGTGGAACTCTGTGTGATGAAGTTACACATCAGAAAGCAATATTTCAAAAAGCTTCTCTCTAGTTATTATGTGAGGATATTTCCTTTTTCACCATGGGCCCCTATGGGCTCCCAAATATCACTTTGCAGTTTCCACGAAAAGAGTGTGAGCAAACTGCTTCCTGAGGATTAAGTTGGAAGTCTGTGAGATGAACTCACTGATCAGAAAGAAGTTTCTCAGAAAGCTTCTTTCACGTATTGAACTGATGAAATTTCCTTTATCAGCGTAGGCCTCAATGCCATCCAAAGAAGCCCTTCTCAGGTTCCTCAAAAACAGTGTTAATGGACTGCTCCAGGAAACATAAGTGTAACTCTGTGAGATGAATTCACACATCACCAAGAAGTTTCTAAGAAAGCTTCTTTCTAGTTTTCATCTGAGAATATTTTCTTTGTCACCATAAGCTTCATTGCGCTATGAAGTATCTAATTGCAGATTTCCAGAAAACTGTGTTAACAAACTGATCACTGAAGAGAAACGTGTAACTCTGTGAGTTGCATTCACACGTGACAGTGCAGTTTCTCAGAAAGCTTCTCTCTTGTTATTATGTGAGGATATCTCCTTTTTCACCATAGCCCTCAATGAGCTCCCAAATATCACTTTGCTGAATCCACGAGAACACTGTTATCAAAGTGTTCCAAGAAGGGAAGGGTGGAAATCTGGGTGATGAAGTCACACATCAGAAAGCAATCTCTCAAAAAGCTTCTCTCTAGTTATTATGTGAGGATATTTCCTTTTAGACCATGGGCCCCAATGGGCTCCCAAATATCACTTTGGAGTTTCCATGAAAAAAGTGTTAGCAAACTGCTTCCTGAGGTTTACGTTGTAAGTCTGTGAGATGAACTCACTGATGAGAAAGAAATTTCTCAGAAAGCTTCTTTCACGTATTGAACTGATGAAATTTCCTTTATCAGCGTAGGCCTCAATGCCCTCCAAAGAAGCCCTTCTCAGGTTCCTCAAAAACAGTGTTAATGGACTGCTCCAGGAAACATAAGTGTAACTCTGTGAGATGAATTCACACATCACCAAGAAGTTTCTAAGAAAGCTTCTTTCTAGTTTTCATCTGAGAATATTTTCTTTGTCACCATAAGCTTCATTGCGCTATGAAGTATCTAATTGCAGATTTCCAGAACACTGTGTTAACAATCTGATCACTGAAGAGAAACGTGTAACTCTGTGAGTTGCATTCACACGTGACACTGCAGTTTCTCAGAAAGCTTCTCTCTAGTTATTATGTGAGGATATCTCCTTTTTCACCATAGTCCTCAATGAGCTCCCAAATATCACTTTGCTGAATCCACGAGAACACTGTTATCAAAGTGTTCCAAGGAGGGAAGGGTGGAAAACTGGGTGATGAAGTCACACATCAGAAAGGAATCTCTCAGAAAGCTTCTCTCTAGTTGTTATGTGAGGATATCTCCTTTTTCACCATGGGCCCTTATGGGCTCCCAAGTATCACTTTGCAGAATCAAACGACAACAGTGTTAGCAAACTGTTCCAAGAAGGGAAGGGTGGAACTCTGTGTGATGAAGTCACACATCGGAAAGCAGTCTCTCAAAAAGCATCTCTCTAGTTATTATGTGAGAATATTTCCTTTTACAACTTGGGCCCCTATGGGATCCCAAATATCACTTTGCAGTTTCCACGAAAAGAGTGTGAGCAAACTGCTTCCTGAGGTTTAAGTTGGAAGTCTGTGAGATGAACTCACTGATCATAAAGAAGTTTCTCAGAAAGTTTCTTTCACGTATTGAACTGATGAAATTTCCTTTATCAGCGTAGGCCTCAATGCCATCCAAAGAAGCCCTTCTCAGGTTCCTCAAAAACAGTGTTAATGGACTACTCCTGGAAACATAAGTGTAACTCTGTGAGATGAATTCACACATCACCAAGAAGTTTCTAAGAAAGCTTCTTTCTAGTTTTCATCTGAGAATATTTTCTTTGTCACCACAAGCTTCATTGCGCTATGAAGTATCTAATTGCAGATTTCCAGACAACTGTGTTAACAAACTGATCACTGAAGAGAAACGTGTAACTCTGTGAGTTGCATTCACACGTGACAGTGCAGTTTCTCAGAAAGCTTCTCTCTTGTTATTATGTGAGGATATCTCCTTTTTCACCATAGCCCTCAATGAGCTCCCAAATATCACTTTGCTGAATCCACGAGAACACTGTTATCAAAGTGTTCCAAGAAGGGAAGGGTGGAAATCTGGGTGATGAAGTCACACATCAGAAAGGAATCTCGGCCGGGCGCGGTGGCTCAAGCCTGTAATCCCAGCACTTTGGGAGGCCGAGACGGTGGATCACGAGGTCAGGAGATCGAGACCATCCTGGCTAACATGGTGAAACCCCGTATCTACTAAAAAAATACAAAAATCTAGCCGGGCGAGGTGGTGGGCGCCTGTAGTCCCAGCTACTCGGGAGGCTGAGGCAGGAGACTGGCATAAACCCGGGAGGCGGAGCTTGCAGTGAGCTGAGATCCGGCCACTGCACTCCAGCCCGGGCGAAAGAGCGAGACTCCGTCTCAAAAAAAAAAAAAAAAAAAAAGAAAGCAATCTCTCAAAAAGCTTCTCTCTAGTTATTATGTGAGGATATTTCCTTTTAGACCATGGGCCCCTATGGGCTCCCAAATATCACTTTGGAGTTTCCACGAAAAAAGTGTTAGCAAACTGCTTCCTGAGGTTTACGTTGTAAGTCTGTGACATGAACTCACTGATGAGAAAGAAATTTCTCAGAAAGCTTCTTTCACGTTTTGAACTGATGAAATTTCCCTTATCAGCGTAGACCCCAATGCGATTCAAATAAGCCCTTGTCCGGTTTCTCAAAGACAGTGTTAATGGACTGCTTCACGAAACATAAGTGTAACTCTGTGAGATGAATTCACACATCACCAAGAAGTTTCTAAGAAAGCTTCTTTCTAGTTTTCATCTGAAGATATTTCCTTTGTCACCGAAGGCTTCATTGCGCTATGAAGTGTCTAATTGCAGATTTCCAGAAAACTGTGTTAACAAACTGATCATTGAAGACAAACGTGTAACTCTGTGAGTTGCATTCACACATGGCAGTGCAGTTTCTCAGAAAGCTTCTCTCTAGTTATTATGTGAGGATATCTCCATTTTCACCATGGCCCCTTAAGGGTACCCAAATATCACTTTGCAGAATCAAACGACAACAGTGTTAGCAAACTGTTCCAAGAAGGGAAGGGTGGAACTCTGTGTGATGAAGTCACACATCAGAAAGCAATCTCTCAAAAAGCTTCTCTCTAATTATTATGTGAATATATTTCCGTTTTCACCATGGGCCCCTATGGGCTCCCAAATATCACTTTGCAGTTTCCACGAAAAGAGTGTGAGCAACCTGCTTCCTGAGGTTTAAGTTGTAATTCTTTGAGATGAACTCACTGATCAGAAAGAAGTTTCTCAGAAAGCTTCTTTCGCGTTTTGAACTGATGAAATTTCCTTTATCAGCGTAGGCCTCAATGCCATCCAAAGAAGCCCTTCTCAGGTTCCTCAAAAACAGTGTTAATGGACTGCTCCACGAAACATAAGTGTACCTCTGTGAGATGAATTCACACATCACCAGGAAGTTTCTCAGAAAGCTTCTTTCTAGTTTTCATCTGAGAATATTTCCTTTGTCACCATAAGCTTCATTGCGCTATGAAGTATCTAACTGCAGATTTCCAGAAAACTGTGTTAACAAACTGATCACTGAAGAGAAACGTGTAACTCTGTGAGTTGCATTCACACATGGCACTGCAATTTCTCCGAAAGCTTCTCTCTAGTTATTATGTGAGTATATCTCCTTTTTCACAATGGGCCCTTATGGGCTCCCAAGTATCACTTTGCAGAATCAAACGACAACAGTGTTAGCAAACTGTTCCAAGAAGGGAAGGGTGGAACTCTGTGTGATCAAGTCACACATCGGAAAGCAGTCTCTCAAAAAGCTTCTCTCTAGTTATTATGTGAGGATATTTACTTTTACAACATGGGCCCCTATGGTCTCCCAAATATCACTTTGCAGTTTCCATGAATAGAGTGTGAGCAAACTGCTTCCTGAGGTTTAAGTTGTAAGTCTGTGAGATGAACTGACTGATCAGAAAGAAGTTTCTCAAAAGCTTCTTTCACGTTTTGAACTGATGAAATATCCTTTATTAGCGTAGACCTCAATGCGATTCAAAGAAGCCCTTGTAAGGATCCTCAAAGACAGTATTAATGGACTGCTCCACGAAACATAAGTGTAACTCTGTGAGATGAATTCACACATCACCAGGAAGTTTCTAAGAAAGCTTCTTTCTAGTGTTCATCTGAGAATATTTTCTTTGTCACCATAAGCTTCATTGCGCTATGAAGTATCTAATTGCAGATTTCCAGAAAACTGTGTTAACAAACTGATCACTGAAGAGATACGTGTAACTCTGTGAGTTGCATTCACACGTGACAGTGCAGTTTCTCAGAAAACTTCTCTCTAGTTATTATGTGAGGATATCTCCTTTTTCACCATAGTCCTCAATGAGCTCCCAAATATCACTTTGCTGAATCCACGAGAACACTGTTATCAAAGTGTTCCAAGAAGGGAAGGGTGGAAATCTGGGTGATGAAGTCACACATCAGAAAGCAATCTCTCAAAGAGCTTCTCTCTAGTTATTATGTGAGGATATCTCCTTTTTCACCATGGGCCCCTGTGGGCTCCCAAATATCACTTTGCAGTATCCACGACAAGAGTGTTAGCAAACTGCTTCCTGAGGTGTACGTTGTAAGTCTGTGACATGAACTCACTGATCAGAAAGAAGTTTCTCAGAAAGCTTCTTTCACGTTTTGAACTGATGAAAATACCTTTATCAGCGTAGACCTCAATGCGATTCAAAGAAGCCCTTGTCAGGTTCCTCAAAGACAGTGTTAATGGACTGCTCCACGAAACATAAGTGTAACTCTGTGAGATGAATTCACACATCACAAAGAAGTTTATAAGAAAGCTTCTTTCTAGTTTTCATCTGAAGATATTTCCTTTGTCACCGATTGCTTCATTGCGCTATGAAGTATCTAATTGCAGATTTCCAGAAAACTGTGATAACAAACTGATCACTGAAGAGAAACGTGTAACTCTGTGAGTTGCATTCACACATGGCAATGCAATTTCTCCGAAAGCTTCTCTCTAGTTATTATGTGAGTATATCTCCTTTTTCACCATGGGCCCTTATGGGCTCCCAGGTATCACTTTGCAGAATCAAACGACAACAGTGTTAGCAAACTGTTCCAAGAAGGGAAGGGTGGAACTCTATGTGATGAAGTCACACATCGGAAAGCAGTCTCTCAAAAAGCTTCTCTCTAGTTATTATGTGAGGATATTTCCTTTTACAACATGGGCCCCTATGGGCTCCCAAATATCACTTTGCAATTTCCAGGAATAGAGTGTGAGCAAACTGCTTCCTGAGGTTTAAGTTGTAAGTCTGTGAGATGAACTGACTGATCAGAAAGAAGTTTCTCAGAAAGCTTCTTTCACGTTTTGAACTGATGAAATTTCCTTTATTAGCGTAGACCTCAATGCGATTCAAATAAGCCCTTGTAAGGATCCTCAAGGACAGTGTTAATGGACTGCTCCATGAAACATAAGTGTAACTCTGTGAGATGAATTCACACATCACCAAGAAGTTTCTAAGAAAGCTTCCTTCTACTGTTCATCTGAAGATATTTCCTTTGTCACCATAGGCTTCATTGCCCTATGAAGTATCTAAATGCAGTTTCCCAGAAAACTGTGATAACAAACTGATCACTGAAGAGAAACGTGTAACTCTGTGAGTAGCATTCACACATGGGGGTGCAGTTTCCCATAAAGCTTCTCTCTAGTTATTATGTGAGGATATCTCCTTTTTCACCATGGCCCTCAATGAGCTCCCAAATATCACTTTGCTGAATCCACGAGAACACTGTTATCAAAGTGTTCCAAGAAGGGAAGGATGGAAATCTGGGTGATGAAGTCACACATCAGAAAGCAATCTCTCAAAAAGCTTCTCTCTAGTTATTATGTGAGGATAACTCCTTTTTCACCATGGGCCCCCATGGGCTCCCAAATATCCCTTTGCAGTATCCACGAAAAGAGTGTTAGGGAACTGCTTCCTGAGGTATACGTTGTAAGTCTGTGACATGAAATCACTGATCAGAATGAAGTTTCTCAGAAAGCTTCTTTCACGTTTTGAAATGATGAAATTTCCTTTATCAGCGTAGACCTCAATGCGATTCAAAGAAGCCCTTGTCTGTTTCCTCAAAGACAGTGTTAATGGACTGCTCCACGAAACATAAGTGTAACTCTGTGAGATGAATTCACACATCACCAAGAAGTTCCTAAGAAAGCTTCTTTCTAGTTTTCATCTGAAGTTATTTCCTTTGTCACCGTAGCCTTCATTGCGCGATGAAGTATCTAATTGCAGATTTCCAGAAAACTGTGATAACAAACTGATCACTGAAGAGAAACGTGTAACTCTGTGAGTTTCATTCACACATGGCATTGCAATTTCTCCGAAAGCTTCTCTCTAGTTACTATGTGAGTATATCTCCTTTTTCACCATGGGCCCTTATGGGCTTCCAAGTATCACTTTGCAGAATCAATGACAACAGTGTTAGCAAACTGTTCCAAGAGGGAAGGGTGGAACTCTGGGTGATGAAATCACACATCAGAAAGCAATCTCTCAAAATCTTCTCTCTAGTTATTCTGTAGGATATTTCCTTTTTCACCATGGGCCCTTATGGGGTCCCAAATATCACTTTGCTGATCCAGGAGAACACTGTTATAAGTGTTCCAAGAAGGAAGGGTGGAAATCTGGGTGATGAAGTCACACATCAAAGCAGTCTCTCAAAAAGCTCTCTCTAGTTATTATGTGAGGATATCTCCTTTTTCACCATGGGCCCCTATGGGCTCCCAAATATCATTTTGCAGTTTCCACGAAAAGAGTGTTAGCAAACTGCTTCCTGAGGTGTAAGTTGTAAGTTTGTGACATGAACTCACTGATCAGAAAGAAGTTTCTCAGAAAGCTTCTTTCACGTAGTGAACTGATGAAATTTCCTTTATCAGCGTAGACCTCAATGCGATTCAATGAAGCCCTTGTCAGGTTCCTCAAAGACAGTGTGAATGGACTGCTCCCTGAAACATAAGTGTAACTCTGTGAGATGAATTCACACGTCACCAAGGAGTTTCTGAGAAAGCTTCTTTCTAGTTTTCATCTGAAGTTATTTCCTCTGTCACCGTAGGCTTCATTGCCCTATGAAGTATCTAATTGCAGATTTCCAGAAAACTGTGTTAACAAACTGATTACTGAAGAGGAACGTGTAACTCTGTGAGTTGCATTCACACATGGCAGTGCAGTTTCTCAGAAAGCTTCTCTCTAGTTATTATGTGAGGATATCTCCTTTTTCACCATAGGCCTCAATGAGCTCACAAATATCACTTTGCTGAATCCACGAGAACACTGTTATCAAAGTGTTCCAACAAGGGAAGGGTGGAAATCTGGGTGATGACGTCACACATCAGATAGCAATCTCTCAAAAAGCTTCTCTCTAGTTATTATGCGAGGATATCTCCTTTTTCACCATGGGCCCCTATGGGCTCCCAAATAACACTTTGCAGTTTCCACGAAAAGAGTGTTAGCAAACTCCTTTCTGAGGTGTACGTTGTAAGTCTGTGAGATGAACTCACTGATCAGAAAGAAGTTTCTCAGAAAGCTTCTTTCACGTTTTGAACTGATGAAAATTCCTTTATCAGCGTTGGCCTCAATGCCATCCAAAGAAGCCCTTCTCAGGTTCCTCAAAAACAGTGTTAATGGACTGCTCCACGAAACATATGTGTAACTCTGTGAGATGAATTCACACATCACCAAGAAGTTTCTAAGAAAGCTTCTTTCTAGTTTTCATCTGAGAATATTTCCTTTGTCAGCATGAGCTTCATTGCGCTATGAAGTATCTAATTGCAGATTTCCGGAAAACTGTGTTAACAAACTGATCACTGAAGAGAAACGTGTAACTCTGTGAGTTGCATTCACACATGGCAGTGCAGTTTCTCACAAAGCATCTCTCTAGTTATTATGTGAGGATATCTCCTTTTTCACCATAGCCCTCAATAAGCTCCCAAATATCACCTTGTTGAATCCACGAGAACACTGTTATCAAAGTGTTCCAAGAAGGGAAGTGTGGAAATCTGGGTGATGAAGTCACACATCAGAAAGCAATCTCTCAAAAAGCTTCTCTCTAATTATTATGTGTGGATATCTCCTTTTTCACCATGGACCCCTATGGGCTCCCAAATATCACTTTGCAGTTTCCACGAAAAGAGTGTTAGCAAACTGCTTCCTGAGGTGTACTTTGTAAGTCTGTGACATGAACTCGCTGATCAGAAAGAAGTTTCTGAGAAAGCTTCTTTCACGTTTTGAACTGATGAAATTTCCTTTATCAGCGTAGACCTCAATGCGATTCAAAGAAGCCCTTTTCAGGTTCCTCAAAGACAGTGTTAATGGACTGCTCCACGAAATGTAGGTGTAACTCTCTGAGATGAATTCACACATCACCAAGAAGTTTCTAAGAAAGCTTCTTGCTAGTTTTCATCTGAAGATATTTCCTTTGTCACCGTACGCTTCATTGCGCTATGAAGTATATAATTGCAGATTTCCAGAACACTGTGTTAACAACCTGATCACTGAAGAGAAACGTGTAACTCTGTGAGTTGCATTCACACATGGCAGTGCAGTTTCTCACAAAGCTTCTCTCTAGTTATTATGTGAGGATATCTTCTTTTTCACCATGGGCCCTTATGGGCTCCCAAATATCACTTTGCAGAATCAAACGACAACAGTGTTAGCAAACTGTTCCAAGAAGGGAAGGGTGGAACTCTGTGTGAAGAAGTTACACATCAGAAAGCAATCTCTCAAAAAACTTCTCTCTAGTTATTATGTGAGGATATTTCCTTTTCACCATGGGCCCCTATGGGCTCCCAAATATCACTTTGCAGTTTCCACGAAAAGAGTGTTAGCGAACTGCTTCCTGAGATGTACGTTGTAACTCTGTGACATGAACTCACTGATCAGAAAGAAGTTTCTCAGAAAGCTTCTTTCACGTTTTGAACTGATGACATTTCCTTTATCACGTAGACCACAATGCGATTCAAAGAAGCCCTTGTCAGGTTCCTCAAAGACAGTGTTAATGGACTGCTCCCCGAACCATAAGTGTAACTCTGTGAGATGAATTCACACATCCCCAAGAAGTTTCTAAGAAAGCTTCTTTCTAGTGTTCATCTGAAGATATTTCCTTTGTCACCGTAGGCTTCATTGCGCTATGAAGTATCTAATTGCAGATTTCCAGAAAACTGTGTTAACAAACTGATCATTGAAGAGATCCGTGTAACTCTGTGAGTTGCATTCACTCATGGCAGTGCAGTTTCTCAGAAAGCTTCTCTCTAGTTATTATGTGAGGATATCTCCTTTTTCACCATAGCCCTCAATGAGCTCCCAAATATCATTTTGAAGAATCAAACGACAACAGTGTTAGCAAACTGTTCCAAGAAGGGAAGGGTGGAACTCCGTGTGATGAAGTTACACATCAGAAAGCAATCTCTCAAAAAGCTTCTCTCTAGTTATTATGTGAGGATATTTCCTTCTCACCATGGGCCCCTATGGGCTCCCAAATATCACTTTGCAGTTTCCACGAAAAGAGTGTTAGCGAACTGCTTCCTGAGGTGTACGTTGTAAGTCTGTGACATGAACTCACTGATCAGAAAGAAGTTTCTCAGAAAGCTTCTTTCACGTTTTGAACTGATGAAATTTCCTTTATCAGCGTAGACCTCAATGCGATTCAAAGAAGCCCTTGTCAGGTTCCTCAAAGACAGTGTTAATGGACTGCTCCACGAAACATAAGTGTAACTCTCTGAGATGAATTCACACATAACCAAGAAGTTTCTAAGAAAACTTCTTTCTAATTTTCATCTGAAGTTATTTCCTTTGTCACCGTAGGCTGCATTGCGCTATGAAGTATCTAATTGCAGATTTCCAGAAAACTGTGTTAACAAACTGATCACTGAAGAGATACGTGTAAATCTGTGAGTTGCATTCACACATGGCAGTGCAGTTTCTCACAAAGCTTCTCTCTAGTTATTATGTGAGGATATCTCCTTTTTCACCATGGGCCCTTATGGGCTCCCAAATATCACTTTGCAGAATCAAACGACAACAGTGTTAGCAAACTGTTCCAAGAAGGGAAGGGTGGAACTCTGTGTGATGAAGTCACACATCAGAAAGCAATCTCTCAAAAAGCTTCTCTCTAGTTATTATGTGAGGATATCTCCTTTTTCACCATGGGCCCCTATGGGCTCCCAAATATCACTTTGCAGTTTCCACGAAAAGAGTGTGAACAAACTGCTTCCTGAGGTTTAAGTTGTAAGTCTGTGAGATGAACTCACTGATCAGAAAGAAGTTTCTCAGAAAGCTTCTTTCACGTTTTGAACTGATGAAAATTCCTTTATCAGCGTTGGCCTGAATGCCATCCAAAAAGCCCTTCTCAGGTTCCTCAAAAACAGTGTTAATGGACTGCTCCACGAAACATATGTGTAACTCTGTGAGATGAATTCACACATCACCAAGAAGTTTCTAAGAAAGCTTCTTTCTAGTTTTCATCTGAGAATATTTCCTTTGTCAGCATGAGCTTCATTGCGCTATGAAGTATCTAATTGCAGATTTCCAGAAAACTGTGTTAACAAACTGATCACTGAAGAGAAACGTGTAACTCTGTGAGTTGCATTCACACATGGCAGTGCAGTTTCTCAGAAAGCTTCTCTCTAGTTATTATGTGAGGATATCTCCTTTTTCACCATAGCCCTCAATGAGCTCCCAAATATCACCTTGTTGAATCCACGAGAACACTGTTATCAAAGTGTTCCAAGAAGGGAAGGGTTGAAATCTGGGTGATGAAGTCACACATCAGAAAGCAATCTCTCAAAAAGCTTCTCTCTAGTTATTATGTGAGGATATTTCCTTTTTCACCATGGGCCCCTATGGGCTCCCAAATATCACTTTGCAGTTTCCACGAAAAGAGTGTTAGCAAACTGCTTCCTGAGGTGTAAGTTGTAAGTCTGTGAGATGAACTCACTGATCAGAAAGAAGTTTCTCAGAAAGCTTCTTTCACGTTTTGAACTGATGAAATTTCCTTTATCAGCGTAGGCCTCAATGCCATCCAAAGAAGCCCTTCTCAGGTTCCTCAAAAACAGTGTTAATGGACTGCTCCACGAAACATAAGTGTAACTCTGTGAGATGAATTCACACATCACCAAGAAGTTTCTAAGAAAGCTTCTTTCTAGTTTTCATCTGAGATATTTCCTTTGTCACCATAAGCTTCATTGCGCTATGAAGTATCTAATTGCAGATTTCCAGAAAACTGTGTTAACAAACTGATCACTGAAGAGAAACGTGTAACTCTGTGAGTTGCATTCACACATGGCAGTGCAGTTTCTCAGAAAGCTTCTCTCTAGTTATTATGTGAGGATATCTCCTTTTTCACCATGGGCCCTTATGGGCTCCCAAATATCACTTTGCAGAATCAAACGACAGCAGTGTTAGCAAACTGTTCCAAGAAGAGAAGGGTGGAACTCTGTGTGATGAAGTCACACATCAGAAAGCAATCTCTCAAAAAGCTTCTCTCTAGTTATTATGTGAGGATATTTCCATTTTCACCATGGGCCCCTATGGGCTCCCAAATATCACTTTGCAGTTTCCACGAAAAGAGTGTGAACAAACTGCTTCCTGAGGTTTAAGTTGTAAGTCTGTGAGATGAACTCACTGATCAGAAAGAAGTTTCTCAGAAAGCTTCTTTCACGTTTTGAACTGATGAAATTTCCTTTATCAGCGTAGGCCTCAATGCCATTCAAAGAAGCCCTTCTCAGGTTCCTCAAACACAGTGTTAATGGACTGCTACACGAAACATAAGTGTAACTCTGTGAGATGAATGCACACATCACCAAGAAGATTCTAAGAAAGCTTCTTTGTAGTTTTCATTTGAGAATATTTCCTTTGTCAGCATGAGCTTCATTGCGCTATGAAGTATCTAATTGCAGATTTCCAGAAAACTGTGTTAACAAACTGATCACTGAAGAGAAACGTGTAACTCTGTGAGTTGCATTCACACATGGCAGTGCAGTTTCTCAGAAAGCTTCTCTCTAGTTATTATGTGAGGATATCTCCTTTTTCACCATAGCCCTCAATGAGCTCCCAAATATCACTTTGCTGAATCCACGAGAACACTGTTATCAAAGTGTTCCAAGAAGGGAAGGGTGGAAATCTGGGTGATGAAGTCACACATCAGAAAGCAATCTCTCAAAAAGCTTCTCTCTAGTTATTATGTGAGGATATCTCCTTTTTCACCCTGGGCCCCTATGGGCTCCCAAATATCACTTTGCAGTTTCCACGAAAAGAGTGTTAGCAAACTGCTTCCTGAGGTTTAAGTTGTAAGTCTGTGACATGAACTCACTGATCAGAAAGAAGTTTCTCAGAAAGCTTCTTTCACGTTTTGAACTGATGAAATTTCCTTTATCAGCGTAGGCCTCAATGCCATCCAAAGAAGCCCTTCTCAGGTTCCTCAAAAACAGTGTTAATGGACTGCTCCACGAAACATAAGTGTAACTCTGTGAGATGAATTCACACATCACCAAGAAGTTTCTAAGAAAGCTTCTTTCTAGTTTTCATCTGAGAATATTTCCTTTGTCAGCATGAGCTTCATTGCGCTATGAAGTATCTAATTGCAGATTTCCAGAAAACTGTGTTAACAAACTGATCACTGAAGAGAAACGTGTAACTCTGTGAGTTGCATTCACACATGGCAGTGCAGTTTCTCAGAAAGCTTCTCTCTAGTTATTATGTGAGGATATCTCCTTTTTCACCATAGCCCTCAATGAGCTCCCAAATATCACCTTGTTGAATCCACGAGAACACTGTTATCAAAGTGTTCCAAGAAGGGAAGGGTGGAAATCTGGGTGATGAAGTCACACATCAGAAAGCAATCTCTCAAAAAGCTTCTCTCTAGTTATTATGTGAGCATATCTCCTTTTTCACCATGGGCCCCTATGGGCTCCCAAATATCACTTTGCAGTTTCCACGAAAAGAGTGTTAGCAAACTGCTTCCTGAGGTGTACGTTGTAAGTCTGTGACATGAACTCACTGATCAGAAAGAAGTTTCTCAGAAAGCTTCTTTCACGTTTTGAACTGATGAAATTTCCTTTATCAGCGTAGACCTCAATGCGATTCAAAGAAGCCCATGTCAGGTTCCTCAAAGACAGTGTTAATGGACTGCTCCACGAAACATAAGTGTAACTCTGTGAGATCAATACACACATCACCAAGAAGTTTCTAAGAAAGCTTCTTTCTAGTTTTCATCTGAAGATATTTCCTTTGTCACCGTAGGCTTCATTGCGCTATGAAGTATCTAATTGCAGATTTCCAGAAAACTGTGTTAACAAACTGATCACTGAAGAGAAACGTGTAACTCTGTGAGTTGCATTCACACATGGCAGTGCAGTTTCTCAGAAACCTTCTCTCTAGTTATTATGTGAGGATATCTTCTTTTTCACCTTGGGCCCTTATGGGCTCCCAAATATCACTTTGCAGAATCAAACGACAGCAGTGTTAGCAAACTGTTCCAAGAAGGGAAGGGTGGAACTCTGTGTGATGAAGTCACACATCAGAAAGCAATCTCTCAAAAAGCTTCTCTCTAGTTATTATGTGAGGATATTTCCTTTTTCACCATGGGCCCCTATGGGCTCCCAAATATCACTTTGCAGTTTCCACGAAAAGAGTGTGAGCAAACTGCTTCTGAGGTTTAAGTTGTAAGTCTGTGAGATGAACTCACTGATCAGAAAGAAGTTTCTCAGAAAGCTTCTTTCTACGTGTTGAACTGATGAAATTTCCTTTATCAGCGTAGGCCTCAATGCCATCCAAAGAAGCCCTTCTCAGGTTCCTCAAAAACAGTGTTAATGGACTGCTCCACGAAACATAAGTGTAACTCTGTGAGATGAATTCACACATCACCAAGAAGTTTCTAAGAAAGCTTCTTTCTAGTTTTCATCTGAGAATATTTCCTTTGTCAGCATGAGCTTCCTTGCGCTATAAAGTATCTAATTGCAGATTTCCAGAAAACTGTGTTAACAAACTTATCACTGTAGAGAAAAGTGTAACTCTGTGAGTTGCATTCACACATGGCAGTGCAGTTTCTCAGAAAGCTTCTCTCTAGTTATTATGTGAGGATATCTCCTTTTTCACCATGGGCCCTTAGGGGCTCCCAAATATCAGTTTGCAGAATCAAACGACAACAGTGTTAGCAAACTGTTCCAAGAAGGGAAGGGTGGAACTCTGTGTGATGAAGTCACATATCAGAAAGCAATCTCTCAGAAAGCTTCTCTCTAGTTATTGTCTGAGGATATTTCCTTTTTCACCATGGGCTCAAAAGGCTCCCAAATATCACTTAGCAGATTAAACGCAAAGAGTGTTAGCAAACTTGTTCCTGAGGAATAAGTTGTAACTCTTTGAGATAAATTCACAGTTCACAGAGAAGTTTCTCAGAACTCCTCTTTTTCGTTTTCATGGAAGGATATTTTCCTTGGCCCCTTAGACTTCAAAGGGATCCGAAATATCAGTTCTCAGATTTCACACAAACTGGGCTAGCCAACGGCCCCACGAAATACAGCTGGAACTCAGTGGGTTGAATTCACACATCACAAAGCGGTTTCTCAGAAAGCTTCTAGCTTTAGGAAGATGAGGTTATTTGTGGTCTCGGAACGCCACCGTGTGTCCTATTGCAGATTCTGTGAAAACTCGGTTAGCAAGCTTCTCCGTGAAAACAGTGATGGACATCTGTGGCCTGAATTCACCCACAGCAAAGACGTTTTTGAGAAGGTTTCTCTACAGGTTTGTCCGAGGATACTTCCTTATTCACCATGGGATTCAACGATATCCAAGACATCACTTATGAGATTCCACAATAGGAGTGCTAGGAAACTCCCCCATGAAAGGGGGGTATAACACTGTGAAATGAATTCACACATCACAAAGCAGTTTCTCAGAAAACTTCATTCTGGTTTTTCTCGGAGGATATTTCCCTTGTCCTTCCACTCTCCAAACCCATCGAAAATATCACTTCTCAGAAACCACGGAAACAGTCCTAGGAAATGGCTCCAAGAAATAGTGGTGTAACTCTGAGAGATGAAGTCACACATCAGAGAGCAAATCCTCAGAAAGCTTCTTTCACCTTCTGATCTGAGGATTTCCCTTTGTCACCGTCAGCTGCATAGCGCTAAGAAGTATCCCATTGCAGATTTTAAGAAAACTGTGTAAGCAAACGGATCAGTGAGGAGAAACATGTAACTCTGTGAGTTGCATACACACATCGTAAAGCTGGTTCTACGAAAGCTTCTTTCCAGTTTCTTTCTGAGGATAGTTCCTTTTTCACCACAGACCTCAATGAGCTCCCAAATATCACATTGCTGAATACACAATCACAAACTGTTCCAAGAAGGGAAGGGTGGAACTCTGTGTGATGAAGTCACACATCAGAAAGCAATCTCTCAGAAAGCTTCTCTCTAGTTATTTTGTTAGGCTATTTCCTTTTTCACCATGGGCCCCTATGGGCTCCCAAATATCACTATGCAGTTTCCACGAAAAGAGTGTCAGCAAACTGCTTCCTGAGGTCTAAGTTGTAAGTCTGTGAGATGATCTCACTGATCAGAAAGAAGTTTCTCAGAAAGCTTCTTTCACGTTTTGAACTGATGGAATTTCCTTTATCAGCGTAGGCCTCAATGCGATCCAAAAAAGCCCTTCTCAGGTTCCTCAACGACAGTGTTAATGGACTGCTCCACGAAACATAAGTGTAACTCTGTGAGATGAATTCACACATCACCAAGAAGTTTCTAAGAAAGCTTCTTTCTAGTTTTCATCTGAAGGTATTTCCTTTGTCACCGTAATCTTCATTGCGCTATGAAGTATCTAATTGCACATTTCCAGAAAACTGTGTTAACAAACTGATCACTGAAGAGAAACGTGTAACTCTATGAGTTGCATTCACACATGGCAGTGCAGTTTCTCACAAAGCTTCTCTCTAGTTATTATGTGAGGATATCTCCTTTTTCACCATAGCCCTCAATGAGCTCCCAAATATCACTTTGCTGAATCCACGAGAACACTGTTTTCAACGTGTTCCCAGAAGGGAAGGGTGGAAATCTGGGTGATGAAGTCACACATCAGAAAGCAATCTCTCAAAAAGCTTCTCTCTAGTTATTATGTGAGGATATCTCCTTTTTCACCATGGACCCCTATGGGCTCCCAAATATCACTTTGCAGTTTCCACGAAAAGAGTGTTAGCAAACTGCTTCCTGAGGTGTATGTTGTAAGTCTGTGACATGAACTCACTGATCAGAAAGAAGTTTCTCAGAAAGCTTCTTTCACGTTTTGAACTGATGAAATTTCCTTTATCAGCGTAGACCTCAATGCGATTCAAAGAAGCCCCTGTCAGGTTCCTCAAAGACAGTGTTAATGGACTGTTCCTCGAAACATAAGTGTAACTCTGTGAGATGAATTCACACATCACCAAGAAGTTTCTAGGAAAGTTCTTTCTAGTTTTCATCTGAAGATATTTCCTTTTTCACCGTAGGCTTCATTGCGCTATGAAGTATCTAATTGCAGATTTCCAGAAAATTGTGTTAACAACCTGATCACTGAAGAGAAACGTGTAACTATGTGAGTTGCATTCACACATGGCAGTGCAGTATCTCAGAAAGCTTCTGTCTAGTTATTATGTGAGGATATCTCCTTTTTCACCATGGGCCCTTATGGTTTCCCAAATATCACTTTGCAGAATCAAACGACATCAGTGTTAGAAAACTGTTCCAAGAAGGGAAGGGTGGAACTCTGTGTGATGAAGTCACACATCAGAAAGCAATCTATCAAAATGCTTCTCTCTAGTTATTATGAAGGGATATTTCCTTTTTCGCCATGGGCCCTTATGGGCTCCCAAATATCACTTTGCAGTATCCCCGAAAGAGTGTGAGCTAACTGCTTCCTGAGGTGTACGTTGTAAGTCTGTGACATGAACTCATGATCAGAAAGAAGTTTCTCAGAAAGCTTCTTTCCCGTTTTGAACTGATGAAATTTGCTTTATCAGCGTAGACCTCAATGTGTTTCAAAGAAGCCCTTGTCAGGTTCCTCAAAGACAGTGTTAATGGACGGCTAAACGAAACATAAGTGTAACTCTGTGAGATGAATTCACACATCACCAAGAAGTTTCTAAGAAAGCTTCTTTCTAGTTTTCATCTAAAGATAATTCCTTTGTCACCGTAGGCTTCATGTTGCTATGAAGTATCTAATTGCCGATTTCCAGAAAACTGTGTTAACAAACTGTTCACTGAAGAGAAACGTGTAAGTCCGTGAGTTGCATTCACACATGGCAATGCAATTTCTCTGAAAGCTTCTCTCTAGTTATTATGTGAGGATATCTCCTTTGTCACCATAGCCCTCAATGAGCTCCCAAGTATCACTTTGCTGAATCCACGAGAACACGCTCATCAAAGTGTTCCAAGAAGGGAAGGGTGGAAATCTGGGTGACGAAGTCACACATCAGAAAGCAATCTCTCAAAAAGCTTCTCTCTAGTTATTATGTGAGGATATTTCCTTTTTCACCATGGGCCCCTATGGGCTCCCAAATATCAATTTGTAGTTTCCACGAGAAGAGTGTGAGCAAACTGCTTCCCGAGGTTTAAGTTGTAAGCCTGTGAGATGAACTCACTGATCAGAAAGAAGTATCTCAGAAAGCTTCTTTCACGTTTTGAACTGATGAAATTTCCTTTATCAGCGTAGGCCTCAATGCCATCCAAAGAAGCCCTTCTCAGGTTCCTCAAAGACAGTGTTAATCGACTGCTCCACGAAACATAAGCGTGACTCTGTGAGATGAATTCACACATCACCAAGAAGTCTCTAAGAAAGCTTCTTTCTAGTTTTCATCCGAGAATATTTCCTTTGTCACCATAAGCTTCATTGCGCTATGAAGTATCTAATTGCAGATTTCCAGAAAACTGTGTTAACAAACTGATCACTGAAGAGAAACGTGTAACTCTGTGAGTTGCATTCGCACATTGCAGTGCAGTTTCTCAGAAAGCTTCTCTCTAGTTATTATGTGAGGATATCTCCTTTTTCACCATAGCCCTCAATGAGCTCCCAAGTATCACTTTGCTGAATCCACGAGAACATTGTTATCAAAGTGTTCCAAGGAGGGAAGTGTGGAAATCTGGGTGATGAAGTCACACATCAGAAAGCAATCTCTCAAAAAGCTTCTCTCTTCTTTTTATGTGAGTATATCTGCTTTTTCACCATGGGCCCTTATGGGCTCCCAAATATCACTTTGCAGAATCAAACGACAACAGTTTTAGCAAACAGTTCCAAGAGGGGAAAGGTGGAACTCTGTGTGATGAAGTCACACATCAGAAAGCAATCTCTTCAAAAAGCTTCTCTATAGTTATCATGTGAGGATATTTCCTTCTTCAACATGGGCCCCTAAGGGCTCCCAAATATCACTTTGCAGTTTCCACGAAAAGAGTGTGAGCAAACTGTTTCTTGAGGTTTCAGTTGTAAGTCTGTGAGAAGAACTCACTGATCAGAAAGAAGTTTCTCAGAAAGATTCTTTCACGTTTTGAACTGATGACATTTCCTTTATCAGCGTAGACCTCAATGCGATTCAAGGAAGCCCTTGTCAGGTTCCTCAAAGACAGTGTTAATGGACTGCTCCACGAAACAAAAGTGTACCTCTGTCAGATGAATTCACACATCACCAAGAAGTTTCTAAGAAAGCTTCTTTCTAGTTGTCATCTCAATATATTTCCGTTGTCACCGTAGGCTTCATGGCGCTATGAAGTATCTAATTGCAGATTTCCAGAAAACTGTGTTAACAAACTGATCACTGAAGAGAAACCTGTATCTCTGTGAGTTGCATTCACACATGGTAATGCAATTTCTCCGAAAGCTTCTCTCTAGTTATTATGTGAGTATCTCTCCTTTTTCACCATGGGCCCTTATGGGCTCCCAAATATCACTTTGCAGAATCAAACGACAACAGTGTTAGCAAACTGCTCCAAGAAGGGAAGGGTGGAACTCTGTGTGATGAAGTCACACATCAGAAAGCAATCTCTCAAAAAGCTTCTCTCTAGTTATTATGTGAGGACATTTCCTTTTTCACCATGGGCTCCTATGGGCTCCCAAATATCACTTAGCAGTTTCCACGAAAAGAGTGTGAGCAAACTGCTTCCTTAGGCTTAAGTTGTAAGTCTGTGAGATGAACTCACTTATCAGAAAGAAGTTTCTCAGAAAGCGTCTTTCACGTTTTGAACTGATGAAATTTCCTTTATCAGCATAGGCCTCAAAGCCATCCAAAGAAGCCCTTCTCGGGTTCCTCAAAGACAGTGTTAATGGACTGCTCCACGAAACATAAGTGTAACTCTGTGAGATGAATTCACACGTCACCAAGAAGTTTCTAGGAAAGCTTCTTCCTAGTTTTCATCTCAATATATTTCCGTTGTCACCGTAAGCTTCATGGCGCTATGAAGTATCTAATTGCAGATTTCCAGAAAACTGTGTTAACAAACTGATCACTGAAGAGAAAGGTGTAACTCTGTGAGTTGCATTCACATATGGCAGTGCAGTTTCTCAGAAAGCTTCTCTCTAGTTATTATGAGAGGATATCTCGTTTTTCACCATAGCCCTCAATGAGCTCCCTAGTATCACTTTCCTGAATCCACGAGAACACTGTTATCATAGTGCTCAAAGAAGGGAAGGGTGGAAATCTGGGTGATGAAGTCACACATCAGAAAGCAATCTCTCAAAAAGCGTCTCTCTAGTTATTATGTGAGGATATTTCCTTTTAGACCATGGGCCCCTATGGGCTCCCAAATATCACTTTGCAGTTTCCACGAAAAGGAAAAAATATATCCTTTTTCACCATGCGCCCCTATGGGCTCCCAAATATCACATTGCAGTTTCCACGAAAAGAGTGTGAGCAAACTGCTTCCTGAGGTGTACGTTGTAAGTCTGTGACATGAACTCACTGATCAGAAAGAAGTTTCTCAGAAAACTTCTCTCACGTTTTGAACTGATGAAATTTCCTTTATCAGCGTAGACCTCAATACAATTCAAAGAAGCGCTTGTCAGGTTCCTCAAAGACAGTGTTAATGGAATGCTCCACGAAACATAAGTGTACCTCTGTGAGATGAATTCACACATCACCCAGAAGTTTCTAAGAAAGCTTCTTTCTAGTTTTCATCTGAAGATATTTTCTTTGTCACCGTAGGCTTCATTGCGCTATGAAGTATCTAATTGCAGATTTCCAGAAAACTGTGTTAACAAACAGATCACTGAAGAGAAACGTGTAACTCTGTGAGTTGCATTCACACATGGCAGTGCAGTTTCTCAGAAAGCTTCTCTCTAGTTATTATGTGAGGATATCTCCTTTTTCACCATGGCCCCTTACGGGCTCCCAAATATCACTTTGCAGAATCAAACGACAACAGTGTTAGCAAACTGTTCCAAAAAGGGAAGGGTGGAAATCTGGGTGATGAAGTCACACATCAGAAAGCAATCTCTCAAAAAGCTTCTCTCTAGTTATTATGTGAGGATATCTCCTTTTTCACCATGGGCCCCTATGGGCTCCCAAATATCACTTTGCAGTTTCCACGAGAAGAGTGTTAGCAAACTGCTTCCTGAGGTGTACGTTGTAAGTCTGTGACATGAACTCACTGATCAGAAAGAAGTTTCTCAGAAAGCTTCTTTCACGTTTTGAACTGATGAAATTTCCTTTATCAGCGTAGACCTCAATGCGATTCAAAGAGGCCCTTGTCAGGTTCCTCAAAGACAGTGTTAATGGACTGCTCCACGAAAGATAAGTGTAACTCTGTGAGATGAATTCACACATCACCAAGAAGTTTCTAAGAAAGCTTCTTTCTAGTTTTCATCGGAAGATATTTCCTTTGTCTCTGTAGGCTTCATTGCGCTATGAAGTATCTAATGGCAGATTTCCAGAAAACTGTGTTAACAAACTGATCACTGAAGAGAAACGTGTAACTCTGTGAGTTGCATTCACACATGGCAGTGTAGTTTCTCAGAACGCTTCTCTCTAGTTATTATGTGAGGATATCTCCTTTTTCACCATGGCCCCTTAGGGACTCCCAAATATCACGTTGCAGAATCAAACGACAACGGTGTTAGCAAACTGTTCCAAGAAGGGAAGGGTGGAACTCTGTGTGATGAAGTCACACATCAGAAAGCAATCTCTCAAAAAGCTTCTCTCTAGTTATTATGTAAGGATATTTCCTTTTTCCCCATGGGTCCCTATGGGCTCCCAAATATCACTTTGCAGTTTCCACGAAAAGAGTGTGAGTAAACTACTTCCTGAGTTTTAAGTTGTAAGTCTGTGAGATGAACTCACTGATCAGAAAGAAGTTTCTCAGAATGCTTCTTTCACGTTTTGAACTGATGAAATTTCCTTGTAGGCCTCAATGCCATCCAAAGAAGCCCTTCTCAGGTTCCTCAAAAACAGTGTTAATGGACTGCTCCACGAAACATAAGAGTAACTCTGTGAGATGAATTCACACATCACCAAGAAGTTTCTAAGAAAGCTTCTTTCTAGTTTTCATCTGAGAATATTTAATTTGTCACCATAAGCTTCATTGCACTATGAAGTATCTAATTGCAGATTTCCTGAAAACTGTGGTAACAAACTGATCACTGAAGAGAAACGTGTAACTCTGTGAGTTGCATTCACACATGGCAATGCAATTTCTCCGAAAGTTTCTCTCTAGTTATTATGTGAGTATAATTCCTATTTCACCATGGGCCCTTATGGGTTCCCAAATATCACTTTGCAGAATCAAACGACAACAGTGTTAGCAAACTGTTCCAAGAAGGGAAGGGTGGAACTCTCTGTGTTGAAGTCACACATCAGAAAGCAATCGCTCAAAAATCTTCTCTCTAGTTATTATGTGAGGATATTTACATTATCACCATGGGTCCCTAAGGGCTCCCAAATATCACTTTACAATTTCCACGAAAAGAGTGAGAGCAAACTGCTTCCTTAGGTTTAAGGTGTAAGTCTGTGAGATGAACTCACTGATCAGAAAGAAGTTTCTCAGAAAGCTTCTTTCACGTATTGAACTGATGAAATTTCCTTTATCAGCGTAGGCCTCAATGCCATCCAAAGAAGCCCTTCTCAGGTTCCTCAAAAACAATGTTAATGGACTGCTCCACGAAACATAAGTGTAACTCTGTGAGATGAATTCACACATCACCAAGAAGTTTCTAAGAAAGCTTCTTTCTAGTTTTCATCTGAGAATATTTCCTTTGTCACCATAAGCTTCATTGCGCTATGAAGTATCTAATTGCAGATTTCCAGAAAACTGTGTTAACAAACTGATCACTGAAGAGAAACGTGTAACTCTGTGAGTTGCATTCACACATGGCAGTGCAGTTTCTCAGAAAGCTTCTCTCTCTTATTATGTGAGGATATTTCGTTTTTCACCACAGCACTCAATGAGTTTCCAAATATCACTTTGCCGTTTCCACGAAAAGAGTGTGAGCAAACTGCTTCCGGAGGTTTAAGTTTTAAGTCTGCGAGATGAACTGACTGATCAGAAAGAAGTTTCTCAAAAAGATTGTTTCACGTTTTAAACTGATGAAATTTCCTTTATCAGCGTAGGCCTCAATGCCATCCAAAGAAGCCCTTGTCAGTTTCCTCAAAGACAGTGTTAATGGACTGCTCCAAGAAACATAAGTGTAACTCTGTGAAATGAATTCACACATCACCAAGAAGTTTCTAAGAAAGCTTCTTTCTAGTTTTCTTCTGAAGATATTTCCCTTGTCACCGTAGGCTTCATTGCGCTATGAAGTATCTAAATGCAGATTTCCAGAAAACTGTGTTAACAAACTGATCACTGAAGAGAAACGTGTAACTCTGTGTGTTGCTTTCACAAATGGCAGTGCAGTTTCTCAGAAAGCTTCTCTCTAGTTATTATGTGAGGATATCTTCTTTTTCACCATGGGCCCTTATGGGCTCCCAAATATCACTTTGTAGAATCAAACGACAACAGTGTTAGCAGACTGTTCCAAGAAGGGAAGGGTGGAACTCTGTGTGATGAAGTCACACATCAGAAAGCAATCTCTCAAAAAGCTTCTCTCTAGTTATTATGTGAGGATATTTCCTTTTTCACCATGGGCCACTATGGACTCCAAAATATCACTATGCAGTTTCCACAAAAAGAGTGTGAGCAAACTGCTTCCTGAGGTTTATGTTGTAAGTCTGTGAGATGAACTCACTGATCAGAAAGAAGTTTCTCACGAAGCTTCTTTCACGTTTTGAACTGATGAAATTTCCTTTGTCAGCGTAGGCCTCAATGCCATCCAAAGAAGCCCTTCTCAGGTTCCTCAAAAACACTGTTAATGGACTGCTCCACGAAACATAAGTGTAACTCTTTGAGATGAATTCACACATCACAAAGAAGTTTCTAAGAAAGCATCTTTCTAGTTTTCATCTGAGAATATTTCATTTGTCAGCATGAGCTTCATTGTGCTATGAAGTATCTAATTGCAGATTTCCAGAAAACTGTGTTAACAAACTGATCACTGTAGAGAAACGTGTAACTCTGTGAGTTGCATTCACACTTGGCAATGGAGTTTCTCAGAAAGCTTCTCTCTAGTTATTATGTGAGGATATCTCCTTTTTCACCATAGCCCTCAATAAGCTCCCAAATATCACCTTGTTGAATCCACGAAAACACTGTTATCAAAGTGTTCCAAGAAGGGAATGGTGGAAATCTGGCTGATGAAGTCACACATCAGAAAGCAATCTCTCAAAAAGCTTCTCTCTAGTTATTATGTCAGGATATTTCCTTTTTCACCATGGGCCCCTATGGGCTCCCAAATATCACTTTGCAGTTTCCACGAAAAGAGTGTGAACAAACCGCTTCCTGAGGTTTAAGTTGTAAGTCTGTGAGATGAACTCACTGATCAGAAAGAAGTTTCTCAGAAAGCTTCTTTCACCTTTTGAACTGATGACATTTCCTTTATCAGCGTAGGCCTCAATGCCATCCAAAGACTCCCTTCTCAGGTTCCTCAAAAACAGTGTTAATGGACTGCTCCACGAAACATAAGTGTAACTCTGTGAGATGAATTCACACATCACCAAGAAGTTCTAAGAAAGCTTCTTTCTAGTTTTCATCTGAGAATATTTCCTTTGTCAGCATGAGCTTCATTGCGCTATGAAGTATCTAATTGCAGATTTCCAGAAAACTGTGTTAACAAACTGATCACTGAAGAGAAACGTGTAACTCTGTGAGTTGCATTCACACATGGCAGTGCAGTTTCTCAGAAAGCTTCTCTCTAGTTATAATGTGAGGATATCTTCTTTTTTACCATGGGCCCTTAAGGGCTCCCAAATATCACTTTGCAGAATCAAACGACAACAGTATTAGCAAACTGTTCCAAGAAAGGAAGGGTGGAACTCTGTGTGATGAAGTCACACATCATAAAGCAATCTCTCAAAAAGCTTCTCTCTAGTTATTATGTGAGGATATTTCCTTTTTCACCATGGGCCCCTATGGGCTCCCAAATATCACTTTGCAGTTTCCACGAAAAGAGTGTGAGCAAACTGCTTCCTGAGGATTAAGTTGTAAGTCTGTGAGATGAACTCAATGATCAGAAAGAAGTTTCTCAGAACGCTTCTTTCACGTTTTGAATTGATGAAATTTCCTTTATCAGCGTAGGCCTCAATGCCATCCAAAGAAGCCCTTCTCAGGTTCCTCAAAAACAGTGTTAATGGACTGCTCCACGAAACATAAGTGTAACTCTGTGAGATGAATTCACACACCACCAAGAAGTTTCTAAGAAAGATTCTTTCTAGTTTTCATCTGAGAATATTTCCTTTGTCAGCATGAGCTTCATTGCGCTATGAAGTATCTAATTGCAGATTTCCAGAAAACTGTGGTAACAAACTGATCACTGAAGAGAAACGTGTAACTCTGTGAGTTGCATTCACACATGGCAGTGCAGTTTCTCACAAATCTTCTCTCTAGTTATTATGTTAGGATATCTCCTTTTTCACCATAGCCCTCAATGAGCTCTCAAATATCACGTTGCTGAAACCACGAGAACACTGTTATCAAAGTGTTCCAAGTAGGGAAGGGTGGAACTCTGTGTGATGTAGTCACACATCAGAAAGCAATCTCTCAGAAAGATTCTCTCAACTTTTTATGTGAGGATATTTCCTTTTTCACCATGGGCCCCTATGGGCTCCCAAATATCACTTTGCAGTTTCCACGAAAAGAGTGTGAGCACACTGCTTCCTGAAGTCTAAGTTGTAAGTCTGTGAGATTAACTCACTGATCAGAAAGAAGTTACTCAGAAAGCTTCTTTCACGTTTTGAACTGATGAAATTTCCTTTATCAGCGTAGGCCTCAATGCCATCCAAAGAAGCCCTTCTCAGGTTCCTCAAAAACAGTGTTAATGGACTGCTCCACGAAACTTAAGTGTAACTCTGTGAGATGAATTCACACATCACCAAGAAGTTTCTACGAAAGCTTCTTGCTAGTTTTCATCGGAGGATATTTCCTTTGTCACCGTAAGCTTCATTGCGCTAGGAGGTATCTAATTGCAGATTTCCAGCAAACTGTGTTAACAAACTGATCACTGAAGAGAAACCTGTAACTCTGTGAGTTGCATTCACACATGGCAGTGCAGTTTCTCAGAAAGCTTCTCTCTAGTTATTATGTGAGGATATCTTCTTTTTCACCATGGGCCCTTATGGGCTCCCAAATATCACTTTGCAGAATCAAACGACAACAGTGTTAGCAAACTGTTCCAAGAAGGGAAGGGTGGAACTCTGTGTGATGAAGTTACACATCAGAAAGCAATCTTTCAAAAAGCTTCTCTCTAGTTATTATGTGAGGATATTTCCTTTTTCACCATGGGCCCCTATGGGCTCCCAAATATCACTTTGCATTTTCCACGAAAAGAGTGTGAGCAAACTGCTTCCTGAGGATTAAGTTGTAAGTCTGTGAGATGAACTCACTGATCAGAAAGAAGTTTCTCAGAAAGCTTCTTTCACGTTTTGAACTGATGAAATTTCCTTTATCAGCGTAGGCCTCAATGCCATCCAAAGAAGCCCTTCTCAGGTCCCTCAAAGACAGTGTTAATGGACTACTCCACGAAACATAAGTGTAACTCTGAGAGATGAATTCACATATCACCAAGAAGTTTCTAGGAAAGCTTCTTTCTAGTGTTCATCTGAAGTTATTTCCTTTGTCACTGTAGGCTTCATTGCGCTATGAAGTATCTAATTGCAGATTTCCATAAAACTGTGTTAACAAACTGATCACTGAAGAGAAACGTGTAACTCTGTGAGTTGCATTCCCACATGGCGGTGCAGTTTCTCAGAAAGCTTCTCTCTAGTTATTATGTGAGGATATCTCCTTTTTCACCATGGACCTCAATGAGCTCCCAAATATCACTTGCTGAATCCACGAGAACACTGTTATCAAAGTGTTCCAAGAAGGGAAGGGTGGAAATCTGGGTGATGAAGTCACACATCAGAAAGCAATCTCTCAAAAAGCTTCTCTCTAGTTATTATGTGAGGATATCTCCTTTTTCACCATGGGCCCCTATGGGCTCCCAAATATCACTTTGCAGTTTCCACGAAAAGAGTGTGAACAAACTGCTTCCTGAGGTTTAAGTTGTAAGTCTGTGAGATGAACTCACTGATCAGAAAGAAGTTTCTCAGAAAGCTTCTTTCACCTTTTGAACTGATGACATTTCCTTTATCAGCGTAGGCCTCAATGCCATCCAAAGACTCCCTTCTCAGGTTCCTCAAAAACAGTGTTAATGGACTGCTCCACGAAACATAAGTGTAACTCTGTGAGATGAATTCACACATCACCAAGAAGTTCTAAGAAAGCTTCTTTCTAGTTTTCATCTGAGAATATTTCCTTTGTCAGCATGAGCTTCATTGCGCTATGAAGTATCTAATTGCAGATTTCCAGAAAACTGTGTTAACAAACTGATCACTGAAGAGAAACGTGTAACTCTGTGAGTTGCATTCAAACATGGCAATGCAATTTTTCCTACAGCATCTCTATAGTTATTATGTGAATATATCGCCTTTTTCACCATGACCACATATGGGCTCCCAAATATCACTTTGCAGAATCAAATGACAACAGTGTTAGCAAACTGTTCCAAGAAGGGAAGGGTGGAAATCTGTGTGATGAAGTCACACATCAGAAAGCAATCTCTCAAAAAGCTTCTCTCTAGTTATTATGTAGGGCTATTTCCTTTTTCACCAGGGGCCCCTAAGGGCTCCCAAATAACACTTTGCAGTTTCCACGAAAAGAGTGTGAGCAAACTGCTTCCTGAGGTTTAAGTTGTAAGTCTGTGAGATGAACTCACTGATCAGAAAGAAGTTTCTCAGAAAGCTTATTTCACGTTTTGAACTGTTGAAATTTCCTTTATCAGCGTAGACCTGAATGCGATTCAAAGAAGCCCTTGTCAGGTTCCTCAAAGACAGTGTTAATGGACTGCTCCACGAAACATAAGTGTAACTCTGTGAGATGAATTCACACATCACCAAGAAGTTTCTTAGAAAGCTTCTTTCGAGTTTTCATCTGAAGATATTTCCTTTGTCACCGTAGGCTTCATTGCGCTATGAAGTATCTAATTGCAGATTTCCAGAAAACTGTGTTAACAAACTGATCACTGAAGAGATACGTGTAACTCTGTGAGTTGCATTCACACATGGCAGTGCAGTTTCTCAGAAAGCTTCTCTCTAGTTATTATGTGAGGATATCTCCTTTTTCACCATAGCCCTCAATGAGCTCTCAAATATCACCTTTTTGAACCCACGAGAACACTGTTATCAAAGTGTTCCAAGAAGGGAAGTGTGGAAATCTGGGTGATGAAGTCACATATCAGAAAGCAATCTCTCAAAAAGCTTCTCTTAAGTTATTACGTGAGCATATATCCTTTTTCACCATTGGCCCCTATGGGCTCCCAAATATCACTTTGCAGTTTCCACGAAAAGAGTGTTAGCGAACTGCTTCCTGAGGTGTACGTTGTAAGTCTGTGAAATGAACTCACTGATCAGAAAGAAGTTTCTCAGAAAGCTTCTTTCACGTTTTGAACTGATGCAATTTCCTTTATCAGCGTAGACCTCAATGCGATTCAAAGAAGCCCTTGTCAGGTTCCTCAAAGACAGTGTTAATGAACTGCTCCACGAAACATAAGTGTAACTCTCTGAGATGAATTCCCACATCGCCAAGAAGTTTCTAAGAATGCTTCTTTCTAGTTTTCATCTGAGAATATTTCTTTTGTCAGCATGGGCTTCATTGCGCTATGAAGTACCTAATTGCAGATTTCCAGAAAACTGTGTTAACAAACAGATCACTGAAGAGAAACGTGTAACTCTGTGAGTTGCATTCACACATGGCAGTGCAGTTTCTCAGAAAGCTTCTCTCTAGTTATTATGTGAGGATATCTCCTTTTTCACCATAGCCCTCAATGAGCTCCCAAATATCACCTTGTTGAATCCACGAGAATACTGTTATCAAAGTGTTCCAAGAAGGGAAGGGTGGAAATCTGGGTGATGAAGTCACACATCAGAAAGCCATCTCTCAAAAAGCTTCTCTCTAGTTATTATGTGAGGATATTTCCTTTTTCACCATGGGCCCCTATGGGCTCAAAAATATCACTTTGCAGTTTCCACGAAAAGAGTGAGAACAAACTGCTTCCTGAGGTTTAAGTTGTAAGTCTGTGAGATGAACTCACTGATCAGAAAGAAGTTTCTCAGAAAGCTTCTTTCACGTTTTGAACTGATGAAATTTCCTTTATCAGCGTAGGCCTCAATGCCATCCAAAGAAGCCCTTCTCAGGTTCCTCAAAAACAGTGTTAATGGACTGCTCCACGAAACATAAGTGTAACTCTGAGAGATGAATTCACACATCACCAAGAAGTTTCTAAGAAAGCTTCTTTGTAGTTTTCATCTGAGAATATTTCCTTTGTCAGCATGAGCTTCATTGTGCTATGAAGTATCTAATTGCAGATTTCCAGAAAACTGTGTTAACAAACTGATCACTGAAGAGAAACGTGTAACTCTGTGAGTTGCATTCACACATGGCAGTGCAGTTTCTCAGAAAGCTTCTCTCTAGTTATAATGTGAGGATATCTTCTTTTTCACCATGGGCCCTTATGGGCTCCCAAATATCACTTTGCAGAATCAAACGACAACAGTATTAGCAAACTGTTCCAAGAAAGGAAGGGTGGAACTCTGTGTGATGAAGTCACACATCATAAAGCAATCTCTCAAAAAGCTTCTCTCTAGTTATTATGTGAGGATATTTCCTTTTTCACCCCTGGGCCCCTATGGGCTCCCAAATATCACTTTGCAGTTTCCACGAAAAGAGTGTTAGCAAACTGCTTCCTGAGGTGTACGTTGTAAGTCTGTGACATGAACTCACTGATCAGAAAGAAGTTTCTCAGAAGGCTTATTTCACGTTTGGAACTGTTGAAATTTCCTTTATCAGCTTAGATCTGAATGCGATTCAAAGAAGCCCTTGTCAGTTTCCTCAAAGACAGTGTTAATGGACTGCTCCACGAAATATAAGTGTAACTCTGTGAGATGAATTCACACATCACCAAGAAGTTTCTAAGAATGCTTCTTTCTAGTTTTCATCTGAGAATATTTCCTTTGTCAGCATGAGCTTCATTGCGCTATGAAGTATCTAATTGCAGATTTCCAGAAAACTGTGTTAACAAACTGATCACTGAAGAGAAACGTGTAACTCTGTGAGTTGCATTCACACATGGGAGTGCAGTTTCTCAGAAAGCTTCTCTCTAGTTATTATGTGAGGATATCTCCTTTTTCACCATAGCCCTCAATGAGCTCCCAAATATCACTTTGTTGAAACCACGAGAACACTGCTATCAAAGTGTTCCAAGAAGGGAAGGGTGGAAATCTGGGTGATGAAGTCACACATTAGAAAGCAATCCCTCGAAAAGTTTCTCTCTAGTTATTATGTGAGGATACCTCCTTTTTCACCATGGGCCCCTATGGGCTCCCAAATATCATTTTGCAGTTTCCACGAAAAGAGTGTTAGCAAACTGCTTCCTGAGGATTAAGTTGTAAGTCTGTGAGATGAACTCACTGATCAGATAGAAGTTTCTCAGAAAGCTTCTTTCACGTTTTGAACTGATGAAATTTCCTTTATCAGCGTAGGCCTCAATGCCATCCAAAGAAGCCCTTCTCAGGTTCCTCAAAGACAGTGTTAATGGACTACTCCATGAAATATAAGTGTAACTCTGAGAGATGAAATCACATATCACCAAGAAGTTTCTTAGAAAGCTTCTTTCTAGTGTTCATCTGAAGATATTTCCTTTGTCACTGTAGGCTTCATTGCGCTATGAAGTATCTAATTGCAGATTTCCATAAAACTGTGTTAACAAACTGATCACTGAAGAGAAACGTGTAACTCTGTGAGTTGCATTCCCACATGGCAGTGCAGTTTCTCAGAAAGCTTCTCTCTAGTTATTATGTGAGGATATCTCCTTTTTCACCATGGACCTCAATGAGCTCCCAAATATCACTTTGCTGAATCCACGAGAACACTGTTATCAAAGTGTTCCAAGAAGGGAAGGGTGGAAATCTGGGTGATGAAGTCACACATCAGAAAGCAATCTCTCAAAAAGCTTCTCTCTAGTTATTATGTGAGGATATCTCCTTTTTCACCATGGGCCCCTATGGGCTCCCAAATATCACTTTGCAGTTTCCACGAAAAGAGTCTTAGCAAACTGCTTCCTGAGGTGTACGTTGTAAGTCTGTGAGATGAACTCACTGATCAGAAAGAAGTTTCTCAGAAAGGTTCTTTCACGTTTTGAACTGATGAAATTTCCTGTATCAGCGTAGACCTCAATGCGATTCAAAGAAGCCCATGTCAGGTTCCTCAAAGACAGTGTTAATGGACTGCTCCACGAAACATAAGTGTAACTCTGTGAGATCATACACACATCACCAAGAAGTTTCTAAGAAAGCTTCTTTCTAGTTTTCATCTGAAGATATTTCCTTTGTCACCGTAGGCTTCATTGCGCAATGAAGTATCTAATTGCAGATTTCCAGAAAACTGTGTTAACAACCTGATCACTGAAGAGATACGTGTAAGTCTGTGAGTTGCATTCACACATGGCAGTGCAGTTTCTCAGAAAGCTTCTCTCTAGTTATTTATGAGGATATCTCCTTTTTCACCATGGGCCCTTATGGGTTCCCAAATATCACTTTGCAGAATCAAACGACAACAGTGTTAGCAAACTGTTCCAAGAAGGGAGGGTGGAACTCTGTGTGATGAAGTCACACATCAGAAAGCAATCTCTCAAAAAGCTTCTCTCTAGTTATTATGTGAGGATATTTAGTATTTCACCATGGGCCTCTATGGGCTCTCAAATATCACTTTGCAGTTTCCACGAAAAGAGTGTTAGCAATCTGCTTCCTGAGGTGTACGTTGCGAGTCTGTGACATGAACTCACTGATCAGAAAGAAGTTTCTAAGAAAGCTTCTTTCACGTTTTGAACTGATGAAATTTCCTTTATCAGCGTAGACCTCAATGCGATTCAAAGAAGCCCTTGTCAGGTTCCTCAAAGACAGTGTTAATGGACTGCTCCACGAAACATAAGTGTAACTCTGTGAGATGAATTCACGCATCACCAAGAAGTTTCTAAGAAAGCTTCTTTCTAGTTTTCATCTGAGAATATTTCCTTTGTCACCTTAAGCTTCATTGCGCTATGAAGTATCTAATTACAGATTTCCAGAAAACTGTGTTAACAAACTGATCACTGAAGAGAAACGTGTTACTCTGTGAGTTGCATTCACACATGGCAGTGCAGTTTCTCAGAAAGCTTCTCTCTAGTTATTATGTGAGGATATCTCCTTTTTCACCATAGCCCTCAATGAGCTCCCAAATATCACTTTGCTGAATCTACGAGAACACTGTTATCAAAGTGTTTCAAGAAGGAAAGGGTGGAAATCTGGGTGATGAAGTCACACATCAGAAACCAATCTCTCAAAAAGCTTCTCTCTAGTTATTATGTGAGGATATCTCCTTTTTCACCATGGACCCCTATGGGCTCCCAAATATCAGTTTGCTGAATCCACAAGAATACTGTTATCAAAGTGTTCCAAGAAGGGAAGGGTGGAAATCTGGGTGATGAAGTCACATATCAGAAAGCAATCTCTCAAAAAGCTTCTCTCTAGTTATTATGTGAGTATATCTCCTTCTTCACCGTGGGCCCTTATGGGCTCCCAAATATCACATTGCAGAATCAAACGACAACAGTGTTAGCAAACTGTCCCAAGAAGGAAGGGTGGAACTCTGTGTGATGAAGTCACACATCAGAAAGCAATCTCTCAAAAAGCTTCTCTCTAGTTATTATGTGAGGATATTTCCTTTTTCACCATGGGCCCCTAAGGGCTCCCAAATATCACTTTGCAGTTTCCACGAAAAGAGTGTGAGCAAACTGCTTCCTGAGGTTTAAGTTGTAAGTCTGTGAGATGAACTCACTGATCAGAAAGAAGTTTCTCAGAAAGCTTCTTTCACGTTTTGAACTGAAGAAATTTCCTTTATCAGCATAGGTCTCAATGCGATTCAAAGAAGCCCTTGTCAGGGTCCTCAAAGACAGTGTTAATGGACTGCTCCACGAAGCATAAGTGTAATTCTGTGAGATGAATTCACACATCACCAAGAAGTTTCTAAGAAAGCTTCTTTCTAGTTTTCATCTGAGAATATTTCCTTTGTCACCATAAGCTTCATTGCGCTCTGAAGTATCTAATTGCAGATTTCCAGACAACTGTGTTAACAAACTGATCACTGAAGAGAAACGTGTAACTCTGTGAGTTGCATTCACACATGGCAGTGCAGTTTCTCAGAAATCTTCTCTCTAGTTATTATGTGAGGATATCTCCTTTTTCACCATAGCCCTCAATGAGCTCCCAAATATCACTTTGCTGAATCCACGAGAACACTGTTATCAAAGTGTTCCAAGAAGGAAAGGGTGCAAATTTGGGTGATGAAGTCACACATCAGAAAGCAATCTCTCAAAATGCTTCTCTCTAGTTATTATGTGAGGATATCTCCTTTTGCACCATATGCCTCTAGGGGCTCCCAAATATCACTCTGCAGTTTCCACGAGAAGAGTGTTAGCAAACTGCTTCCTGAGGTGTACGTTGTAAGTCTGTGACATGAACTCACTGATCAGAAAGAAGTTTCTCAGAAAGCTTCTTTCACGTTTTGAACTGATGAAATTTCCTTTATCAGCGTAGACCTCAGTGCGATTCAAAGAAGCCCTTGTCAGGTCCCTCAAAGAGAGTGTGAATGGACTGCTCCACGAAACATAAGTGTAACTCTGTGAGATGAATTCACACATCACCAAGAAGTTTATAAGAAAGCTTGTTTCTAGTTTTCATCTGAAGATATTTCCTTTGTCACCGTAGGCTTCCTTGCGCTATGAAGTATCTAATGCCAGATTTCCAGAAAACTGTGTTAACAAACTGATCACTGAAGAGAAACGTGTAACTCTGTGAGTTGCATTCACACATGGCAGTGCAGTTTCTCGGAAAGCTTCTCTCTAGTTATTATGTGAAGATATCTCCTTTTTCACCATGGCACCTTAAGGGCTCCCAAATATCACTTGCAGTTTCCACGAAAAGAGTGTGAGCAAACTGCTTCCTGAGGTTTAAGTTGTAAGTCTGTGAGATGAACTCACTGATCAGAAAGAAGTTTCTCAGAAAGCTTCTTTCACGTTTTGAACTGATGAAATTTCCTTTATCAGCGTAGGCCTCAATGCTATCCAAAGAAGCCCTTGTCAGGTTCCTCAAAAACAGTGTTAATGGACTGCTCCACGAAACATAAGTGTAACTCTGTGAGATGAATTCACACATCACCAACAAGTTTCTAGAAAAGCTTCTTTCTAGTTTTCATCTGAGAATATTTCCTTTTTCACCATAAACTTCATTGCGCTATGAAGTATCTAATTGCAGATTTCCAGAAAACTGTGTTAACAAACTGATCACTTGAGAGAAACGTGTAACTCTGTGAGTTGCATTCACACATGGCAGTGCAGTTTCTCAGAAAGCTTCTCTCTAGTTATTATGTGAGGATATCTCCTTTTTCACCATAGCCCTCAATGAGCTCCCAAATATCACTTTGCTGAATCCACGAGAACACTGTTATCAAAGTGTTCCAAGAAGGGACGGGTGGAAATCTGGGTGATGAAGTCACACATCAGAAAGCAATCTCTCAAAAAGCTTCTCTCTAGTTATTATGTGAGGATATCTCCTTTTTCACCATGGGCCCCTTTGGGCTCCCAAATATCACTTTGCAGTTTCCACGAGAAGAGTGTTAGCAAACTGCTTCCTGAGGTGTACGTTGTAAGTCTGTGACATGAACTCACTGATCAGAAAGAAGTTTCTCAGAAAGCTTCTTTCACGTTTTGTACTGATGAAATTTCCTTTATCAGCGTAGACCTCAGTGCGATTCAAAGAAGCCCGTGTCAGGTTCCTCAAAGACAGTGTGAATGGACTGCTCCACGAAACATAAGTGTAACTCTGTGAGATGAATTCACACATCACCAAGAAGTTTCTAAGAAAGCTTCTTTCTAGTTTTCATCTGAAGATATTTCCTTTGTCACCGTAGGCTTCATTGCGCTATGAAGTATCTAAAGGCAGATTTACAGAAAATTGTGTTAACAAACTGATCACTGAAGAGAAACGTGTAACTCTGTGAGCTGCATTCACACATGGCAGTGCAGTTTCTCAGAAAGCTTCTCTCTAGTTATTTTGTGAGGATATCTCCTTTTTCACCATGGCCCCTTATGGTCTCCCAAATATCACTTTGCAGAATCAAACGACAACAGTGTTAGCAAAGTGTTCCAAGAAGGGAAGGCTGGAACTCTGTGTGATGAAGTCACACATCAGAAAGCAATCTCTCAAAAAGGTTCTCTCTAGTTATTATGTGAGGATATTTCCTTTTTCACCATGGGCCCCTATGGGCTCCCAAATATCACTTTGCAGTTTCCACGAAAAGAGTGTGAGCAAACTGCTTCCTGAGGTTTAAGTTGTAAGTCTGTGAGATGAACTCACTGATCAGAAAGAAGTTTCTCAGAAAGCTTCTTTCACGTTTTGAACTGATTAAATTTCCTTTATCAGCGTAGGCCTCAGTGCAATCCAAAGAAGCCCTTGTCAGGTTCCTCAAAAACAGTGTTAATGGACTGCTCCACGAAACATAAGTGTAACTCTGTGAGATGAATTCATACATCACCAACAAGTTTCTAAGAAAGCTTCTTTCTAGTTTTCATCTGAGAATATTTCCATTGTCACCATAAGCTTCATTGCGCTATGAAGTATCTAATTGCAGATTTCCAGACAACTGTGTTAACAAACTGATCACTGAAGAGAAACGTGTAACTCTGTGAGTTGCATTCACACATGGCAGTGCAGTTTCTCAGAAATCTTCTCTCTAGTTATTATGTGAGGATATCTCCTTTTTCACCATAGCCCTCAAAGAGCTCCCAAATATCACTTTGCTGAATCCACGAGAACTCTGTTATCAAAGTGTTTCAAGAAGGGAAGGGTGCAAATTTGGGTGATGAAGTCACACATCAGAAAGCAATCTCTCAAAAAGCTTCTCTCTAGTTATTATGTGAGGATATCTCCTTTTGCACCATATGCCCCTATGGGCTCCCAAATATCACTTTGCAGTTTCCACGGGAAGAGTGTTAGCAAACTGCTTCCTGAGGTGTACGTTGTAAGTCTGTGACATGAACTCACTGATCAGAAAGAAGTTTCTCAGAAAGCTTCTTTCACGTTTTGAAATGATGAAATTTCCTTTATCAGCGTAGACCTCAGTGCGATTCAAAGAACCCCTTCTCAGGTTCCTCAAAGACTGTGTGAATGGACTGCTCCACGAAACATAAGTGTAACTCTGTGAGATGAATTCACACATCACCAAGAAGTTTCTACGAAAGCTTCTTTCTAGTTTTCATCTGAAGATATTTCCTTTGTCACCGTAGGCTTCATTGCGCTATGAAGTATCTAATGGCAGATTTCCAGAAAACTGTGTTAACAAACTGATCACTGAAGAGAAACGTGTAACTCTGTGAGTTGCATTCACACATGGCAGTGCAGTTTCTCAGAAAGCTTCTCTCTAGTTATTATGTGAGGATATCTCCTTTTTCACCATGGCCCCTTATGGGCTCCCAAATATCACTTAGCAGTTTCCACGGGAAGAGTGTTAGCAAACTGCTTCCTGAGGTGTACGTTGTAAGTCTGTGACATGAACTCACTGATCAGAAAGAAGTTTCTCAGAAAGCTTCTTTCACGTTTTGAAATGATGAAATTTCCTTTATCAGCGTAGACCTCAGTGCGATTCAAAGAACCCCTTCTCAGGTTCCTCAAAGACTGTGTGAATGGACTGCTCCACGAAACATAAGTGTAACTCTGTGAGATGAATTCACACATCACCAAGAAGTTTCTACGAAAGCTTCTTTCTAGTTCTCATCTGAAGATATTTCCTTTGTCACCGTAGGCTTCATTGCGCTATGAAGTATCTAATGGCAGATTTCCAGAAAACTGTGTTAACAAACTGATCACTGAAGAGAAACGTGTAACTCTGTGAGTTGCATTCACACAATTCAGTGCAGTTTCTCAGAAAGCTTCTCTCTAGTTATTATGTGAGGATATCTCCTTTTTCACCATGGCCCCTTATGGGCTCCCAAATATCACTTTGCAGAATCAAACGGCAACAGTGTTAGCAACTGTTGAAAGAAGGGAAGGGTGGAACTCTGTGTGATGAAGTCACACATCAGAAAGCAATCTCTCAAAAAGCTTCTCGCTATTTATTATGTGAGGACATTTCCTTTTTCACCATGGGCCCCTATGGGACCCAAATATCACTTTGCAGTTTCCACGAAAAGAGTGTGAGCAAACTGCTTCATGAGGTTTAAGTTGTAAGTCTGTAAGATGAACTCACTGATCAGAAAGAAGTTTCTCAGAAAGCTTCTTTCCCGTTTTGAACTGATGAAATTTCCTTTATCAGCGTAGGCCTCAATGCCATCCAAAGAAGCCCTTCTCAGGTTCCTCAAAAACAGTGTTAATGGACTGCTCCATGAAACATAAGTGTAACTCTGTGAAATGAATTCACACATCACCAAGAAGTTTCTAAGAAAGCTTCTTTCTAGTTTTCATCTGAGAATATTTCCTTTGTCACCATAAGCTTCATTTCGCTATGAAGTATCTAATTGCAGATTTCCAGAAAACTGTGTTAACAAACTGATCACTGAAGAGAAACGTGTAACTCTGTGAGATGAATTCACACATGGCAGTGCAGTTTCTCAGAAACATTCTATCTAGTTATTATGTGAGGATATTTCCGTTTTCACCTTAGCCCTCAATGAGCTCCCAAATATCACTTTGGTGAATCCACGAGAACACAGTTATCAATGTGTTCCAAGAAGGGCAGGGTGGAAATCTCGGTGATGAAGTCACACATCAGAAAGCAATCTCTCAAAAAGCTTCTCTCTAGTTATTATGTGAGGATATCTCCTTTTGCACCATATGCCCCTATGGGCTCCCAAATATCACTTTGCAGTTTCCACGGGAAGAGTGTTAGCAAACTGCTTCCTGAGGTGTACGTTGTAAGTCTGTGACATGAACTCACTGATCAGAAAGAAGTTTCTCAGAAAGCTTCTTTCACGTTTTGAAATGATGAAATTTCCTTTATCAGCATAGACCTCAGTGCGATTCAAAGAACCCCTTCTCAGGTTCCTCAAAGACTGTGTGAATGGACTGCTCCACGAAACATAAGTGTAACTCTGTGAGATGAATTCACACATCACCAAGAAGTTTCTACGAAAGCTTCTTTCTAGTTTTCATCTGAAGATATTTCCTTTGTCACCGTAGGCTTCATTGCGCTATGAAGTATCTAATGGCAGATTTCCAGAAAACTGTGTTAACAAACTGATCACTGAAGAGAAACGTGTAACTCTGTGAGTTGCATTCACACATGGCAGTGCAGTTTCTCAGAAACATTCTATCTAGTTATTATGTGAGGATATTTCCGTTTTCACCTTAGCCCTCAATGAGCTCCCAAATATCACTTTGGTGAATCCACGAGAACACAGTTATCAATGTGTTCCAAGAAGGGCAGGGTGGAAATCTCGGTGATGAAGTCACACATCAGAAAGCTATCTCTCAAAAAGCTTCTCTTTAGTTATTATGTGAGGATATCTCCTTTTAACATGGGCCCCTATGGGCTCCCAAATATCACTTTGCAGTTTCCACGAAAAGAGTGTTAGCAAACTGCTTCCTGAGGTGTACGTTGTAAGTCTGTGAGATGAAGTCACTGATCAGAAAGAAGTTTCTCAGAAAGCTTCTTTCACGTTTTGAACTGATGAAATTTCCTTTATCAGCGTAGGTCTCAATGCCATCCAGAGAAGCCCTTCTCAGGTTCCTCAAAACCGTGTCAATGTACTGCTCCACGTCACATAAGTGTAACTCTGTGAGGTGAATTCACACATCACCAAGAAGTTTCTAAGAAAGCTTCTTTCTAGTTTTCATCTGAGAATATTTCCTTTGCACCATAAGCTTCATTGCGCTATGAAGTATCTAATTGCAGATTTCCAGAAAACTGTGTTAACAAACTGATCACTGAAGAGAAACGTGTTACTCTGTGAGTTGCATTCACACCTGGCAGTGCAGTTTCTCAGAAAGCTTCTCTCTAGTTATTATGTGAGGATATTTCCTTTTTCACCATAGCCCTCAATGAGCTCTCAAATATCACTTTGCTGAATCCACGAAAACACTGTTATCAAAGTGTTCCAAGAAGGGAAGGGTGGAAATCTGGGTGATGAAGTCACACATCAGAAAGCAATCTCTCAAAAAGCTTCTCTCTAGTTATTATGTGAGGATATTTAGTATTTCACCATGGGCCTCTATGGGCTCTCAAATATCACTTTGCAGTTTCCACGAAAAGAGTGTTAGCAATCTGCTTCCTGAGGTGTACGTTGCGAGTCTGTGACATGAACTCACTGATCAGAAAGAAGTTTCTAAGAAAGCTTCTTTCACGTTTTGAACTGATGAAATTTCCTTTATCAGCGTAGACCTCAATGCGATTCAAAGAAGCCCTTGTCAGGTTCCTCAAAGACAGTGTTAATGGACTGCTCCACGAAACATAAGTGTAACTCTGTGAGATGAATTCACGCATCACCAAGAAGTTTCTAAGAAAGCTTCTTTCTAGTTTTCATCTGAGAATATTTCCTTTGTCACCTTAAGCTTCATTGCGCTATGAAGTATCTAATTACAGATTTCCAGAAAACTGTGTTAACAAACTGATCACTGAAGAGAAACGTGTTACTCTGTGAGTTGCATTCACACATGGCAGTGCAGTTTCTCAGAAAGCTTCTCTCTAGTTATTATGTGAGGATATCTCCTTTTTCACCATAGCCCTCAATGAGCTCCCAAATATCACTTTGCTGAATCTACGAGAACACTGTTATCAAAGTGTTTCAAGAAGGAAAGGGTGGAAATCTGGGTGATGAAGTCACACATCAGAAACCAATCACTCAAAAAGCTTCTCTCTAGTTATTATGTGAGGATATCTCCTTTTTCACCATGAGCCCCTATGGGCTCCCAAATATCACTTTGCTGAATCCACAAGAATACTGTTATCAAAGTGTTCCAAGAAGGGAAGGGTGGAAATCTGGGTGATGAAGTCACATATCAGAAAGCAATCTCTCAAAAAGCTTCTCTCTAGTTATTATGTGAGTATATCTCCTTCTTCACCGTGGGCCCTTATGGGCTCCCAAATATCACATTGCAGAATCAAACGACAACAGTGTTAGCAAACTGTCCCTAGAAGGAAGGGTGGAACTCTGTGTGATGAAGTCACACATCAGAAAGCAATCTCTCAAAAAGCTTCTCTCTAGTTATTATGTGAGGATATTTCCTTTTTCACCATGGGCCCCTAAGGGCTCCCAAATATCACTTTGCAGTTTCCACGAAAAGAGTGTGAGCAAACTGCTTCCTGAGGTTTAAGTTGTAAGTCTGTGAGATGAACTCACTGATCAGAAAGAACTTTCTCAGAAAGCTTCTTTCACGTTTTGAACTGAAGAAATTTCCTTTATCAGCATAGGCCTCAATGCTATCCAAAGAAGCCCTTCTCAGGTTCCTCAAAAACAGTGTTAATGGACTGCTCCACGAAACATAAGTGTAACTCTGTGAGATGAATTCACACATAACCAAGAAGTTTCTAAGAAAGCTTCTTTCTAGTTTTCATCTGAATATATTTCCTTTGTCACCGTAGGCTTCATTGCGCTATGAAGTATCTAATTGCAGATTTCCAGAAAACTGTGTTAACAAACTGTTCACTGAAGAGAAACGTGTAACTCTGTGAGTTGCATTCACACATGGCAATGCAATTTCTCCGAAAGCTTCTCTCTAGTTATTATGTGAGTATATCTCCTTTTTACCATAGGCCCTTATGGGCTCCCAAATATCACTTTGCAGAATCAAACGACAACAGTGTTAGCAAACTGTTCCAAGTAGGGAAGGGTGGAACTCTGTGACATGAAGTCACACATCAGAAAGCAATCTCTCAAAAAGCTTCTCTCTAGTTATTATGTGAGGATATTTCCTTTTTCACCATGGGCCCCTATGGGCTCCCAAATATCACTTTGCAGTTTCCACGAAAAGAGTGTGAGCAAACTACTTCCTGAGGTTTAAGTTGTAAGTCTGCGAGATGAACTCACTGATCAGAAAGAAGATTCTCAGAAAGGTTGTTTCACGTTTTGAACTGATGAAATTTTGTTTATCAGCGTAGACCTCAATGCGAATCAAAGAAGCCCTTGTCATGTTCCTCAAAGACAGTGTTAATGGAATGCTCCACGAAACATTAGTGTAACTCTGTGAGATGAATTCACACATCACCAAGAAGTTTCTAAGAAAGCTTCTTTCTAGTTTTCATCTGAAGATATTTCCTTTGTCACCGTAGGCTTCATGGCGCTATGAAGTATCTAAATGCAGATTTCCAGAAAACTGTGTTAACAAACTGATCACTGAGGAGCAACGTGTAACTCTGTGAGTTGCATTCACACATGGCAATGCAATTTCTCCGAAAGCTTCTCTCCAGTTATTATGAGAGTATATCTCCTTTTTCACCATGGGCACTTATGGGCTCCCAAATATCACTTTGCAGAATCAAACGACAACAGTGTTAGCAAACTGTTCCAAGAAGGAAAGGGTGGAACTCTGTGTGATGAAGTCACACATCAGAAAACAATCTCTCAAAAAGCTTCTCTCTAGTTATTATGTGAGGATATTTCCTTTTTCACCATGGGCCCCTATGGGCTCCCAAATATCACTTTGCTGAATCCAGAAAAACAATGTTATCAAAGTGTTCCAAGAAGGGAAGGGTTCAAATCTGGGTGATGAAGTCACACTTCAGATAGCAATGTCTGGAAAAGCTTCTCTCTAGTTATTATGTGAGGATATTTCCTTTTTCACCATGGGCCCCTATGGGCTCCCAAATAACACTTTGCAGTTTCCACGAAAAGAGTGTTAGCAAACTGCTTCCTGAGGTGTAAGTTGTAAGTCTGTGACATGAACTCACTGATCAGAAAGAAGTTTCTCAGAAAGCTTCTTTCACGTTTTGAACTGATGAAATTTCCTTTATCAGCGTAGACCTCAGTGCGATTCAAAGAAGCCCTTGTCAGGTCCCTCAAAGAGAGTGTGAATGGACTGCTCCACGAAACATAAGTGTAACTCTGTGAGATGAATTCACACATCACCAAGAAGTTTATAAGAAAGCTTGTTTCTAGTTTTCATCTGAAGATATTTCCTTTGTCACCGTAGGCTTCCTTGCGCTATGAAGTATCTAATGCCAGATTTCCAGAAAACTGTGTTAACAAACTGATCACTGAAGAGAAACGTGTAACTCTGTGAGTTGCATTCACACATGGCAGTGCAGTTTCTCGGAAAGCTTCTCTCTAGTTATTATGTGAAGATATCTCCTTTTTCACCATGGCACCTTAAGGGCTCCCAAATATCACTTGCAGTTTCCACGAAAAGAGTGTGAGCAAACTGCTTCCTGAGGTTTAAGTTGTAAGTCTGTGAGATGAACTCACTGATCAGAAAGAAGTTTCTCAGAAAGCTTCTTTCACGTTTTGAACTGATGAAATTTCCTTTATCAGCGTAGGCCTCAATGCTATCCAAAGAAGCCCTTGTCAGGTTCCTCAAAAACAGTGTTAATGGACTGCTCCACGAAACATAAGTGTAACTCTGTGAGATGAATTCACACATCACCAACAAGTTTCTAGAAAAGCTTCTTTCTAGTTTTCATCTGAGAATATTTCCTTTTTCACCATAAACTTCATTGCGCTATGAAGTATCTAATTGCAGATTTCCAGAAAACTGTGTTAACAAACTGATCACTTGAGAGAAACGTGTAACTCTGTGAGTTGCATTCACACATGGCAGTGCAGTTTCTCAGAAAGCTTCTCTCTAGTTATTATGTGAGGATATCTCCTTTTTCACCATAGCCCTCAATGAGCTCCCAAATATCACTTTGCTGAATCCACGAGAACACTGTTATCAAAGTGTTCCAAGAAGGGACGGGTGGAAATCTGGGTGATGAAGTCACACATCAGAAAGCAATCTCTCAAAAAGCTTCTCTCTAGTTATTATGTGAGGATATCTCCTTTTTCACCATGGGCCCCTTTGGGCTCCCAAATATCACTTTGCAGTTTCCACGAGAAGAGTGTTAGCAAACTGCTTCCTGAGGTGTACGTTGTAAGTCTGTGACATGAACTCACTGATCAGAAAGAAGTTTCTCAGAAAGCTTCTTTCACGTTTTGTACTGATGAAATTTCCTTTATCAGCGTAGACCTCAGTGCGATTCAAAGAAGCCCGTGTCAGGTTCCTCAAAGACAGTGTGAATGGACTGCTCCACGAAACATAAGTGTAACTCTGTGAGATGAATTCACACATCACCAAGAAGTTTCTAAGAAAGCTTCTTTCTAGTTTTCATCTGAAGATATTTCCTTTGTCACCGTAGGCTTCATTGCGCTATGAAGTATCTAAAGGCAGATTTACAGAAAATTGTGTTAACAAACTGATCACTGAAGAGAAACGTGTAACTCTGTGAGCTGCATTCACACATGGCAGTGCAGTTTCTCAGAAAGCTTCTCTCTAGTTATTTTGTGAGGATATCTCCTTTTTCACCATGGCCCCTTATGGTCTCCCAAATATCACTTTGCAGAATCAAACGACAACAGTGTTAGCAAAGTGTTCCAAGAAGGGAAGGCTGGAACTCTGTGTGATGAAGTCACACATCAGAAAGCAATCTCTCAAAAAGGTTCTCTCTAGTTATTATGTGAGGATATTTCCTTTTTCACCATGGGCCCCTATGGGCTCCCAAATATCACTTTGCAGTTTCCACGAAAAGAGTGTGAGCAAACTGCTTCCTGAGGTTTAAGTTGTAAGTCTGTGAGATGAACTCACTGATCAGAAAGAAGTTTCTCAGAAAGCTTCTTTCACGTTTTGAACTGATTAAATTTCCTTTATCAGCGTAGGCCTCAGTGCAATCCAAAGAAGCCCTTGTCAGGTTCCTCAAAAACAGTGTTAATGGACTGCTCCACGAAACATAAGTGTAACTCTGTGAGATGAATTCATACATCACCAACAAGTTTCTAAGAAAGCTTCTTTCTAGTTTTCATCTGAGAATATTTCCATTGTCACCATAAGCTTCATTGCGCTATGAAGTATCTAATTGCAGATTTCCAGACAACTGTGTTAACAAACTGATCACTGAAGAGAAACGTGTAACTCTGTGAGTTGCATTCACACATGGCAGTGCAGTTTCTCAGAAATCTTCTCTCTAGTTATTATGTGAGGATATCTCCTTTTTCACCATAGCCCTCAAAGAGCTCCCAAATATCACTTTGCTGAATCCACGAGAACTCTGTTATCAAAGTGTTTCAAGAAGGGAAGGGTGCAAATTTGGGTGATGAAGTCACACATCAGAAAGCAATCTCTCAAAAAGCTTCTCTCTAGTTATTATGTGAGGATATCTCCTTTTGCACCATATGCCCCTATGGGCTCCCAAATATCACTTTGCAGTTTCCACGGGAAGAGTGTTAGCAAACTGCTTCCTGAGGTGTACGTTGTAAGTCTGTGACATGAACTCACTGATCAGAAAGAAGTTTCTCAGAAAGCTTCTTTCACGTTTTGAAATGATGAAATTTCCTTTATCAGCGTAGACCTCAGTGCGATTCAAAGAACCCCTTCTCAGGTTCCTCAAAGACTGTGTGAATGGACTGCTCCACGAAACATAAGTGTAACTCTGTGAGATGAATTCACACATCACCAAGAAGTTTCTACGAAAGCTTCTTTCTAGTTTTCATCTGAAGATATTTCCTTTGTCACCGTAGGCTTCATTGCGCTATGAAGTATCTAATGGCAGATTTCCAGAAAACTGTGTTAACAAACTGATCACTGAAGAGAAACGTGTAACTCTGTGAGTTGCATTCACACATGGCAGTGCAGTTTCTCAGAAAGCTTCTCTCTAGTTATTATGTGAGGATATCTCCTTTTTCACCATGGCCCCTTATGGGCTCCCAAATATCACTTAGCAGTTTCCACGGGAAGAGTGTTAGCAAACTGCTTCCTGAGGTGTACGTTGTAAGTCTGTGACATGAACTCACTGATCAGAAAGAAGTTTCTCAGAAAGCTTCTTTCACGTTTTGAAATGATGAAATTTCCTTTATCAGCGTAGACCTCAGTGCGATTCAAAGAACCCCTTCTCAGGTTCCTCAAAGACTGTGTGAATGGACTGCTCCACGAAACATAAGTGTAACTCTGTGAGATGAATTCACACATCACCAAGAAGTTTCTACGAAAGCTTCTTTCTAGTTCTCATCTGAAGATATTTCCTTTGTCACCGTAGGCTTCATTGCGCTATGAAGTATCTAATGGCAGATTTCCAGAAAACTGTGTTAACAAACTGATCACTGAAGAGAAACGTGTAACTCTGTGAGTTGCATTCACACAATTCAGTGCAGTTTCTCAGAAAGCTTCTCTCTAGTTATTATGTGAGGATATCTCCTTTTTCACCATGGCCCCTTATGGGCTCCCAAATATCACTTTGCAGAATCAAACGGCAACAGTGTTAGCAACTGTTGAAAGAAGGGAAGGGTGGAACTCTGTGTGATGAAGTCACACATCAGAAAGCAATCTCTCAAAAAGCTTCTCGCTATTTATTATGTGAGGACATTTCCTTTTTCACCATGGGCCCCTATGGGACCCAAATATCACTTTGCAGTTTCCACGAAAAGAGTGTGAGCAAACTGCTTCATGAGGTTTAAGTTGTAAGTCTGTAAGATGAACTCACTGATCAGAAAGAAGTTTCTCAGAAAGCTTCTTTCCCGTTTTGAACTGATGAAATTTCCTTTATCAGCGTAGGCCTCAATGCCATCCAAAGAAGCCCTTCTCAGGTTCCTCAAAAACAGTGTTAATGGACTGCTCCATGAAACATAAGTGTAACTCTGTGAAATGAATTCACACATCACCAAGAAGTTTCTAAGAAAGCTTCTTTCTAGTTTTCATCTGAGAATATTTCCTTTGTCACCATAAGCTTCATTTCGCTATGAAGTATCTAATTGCAGATTTCCAGAAAACTGTGTTAACAAACTGATCACTGAAGAGAAACGTGTAACTCTGTGAGATGAATTCACACATGGCAGTGCAGTTTCTCAGAAACATTCTATCTAGTTATTATGTGAGGATATTTCCGTTTTCACCTTAGCCCTCAATGAGCTCCCAAATATCACTTTGGTGAATCCACGAGAACACAGTTATCAATGTGTTCCAAGAAGGGCAGGGTGGAAATCTCGGTGATGAAGTCACACATCAGAAAGCAATCTCTCAAAAAGCTTCTCTCTAGTTATTATGTGAGGATATCTCCTTTTGCACCATATGCCCCTATGGGCTCCCAAATATCACTTTGCAGTTTCCACGGGAAGAGTGTTAGCAAACTGCTTCCTGAGGTGTACGTTGTAAGTCTGTGACATGAACTCACTGATCAGAAAGAAGTTTCTCAGAAAGCTTCTTTCACGTTTTGAAATGATGAAATTTCCTTTATCAGCATAGACCTCAGTGCGATTCAAAGAACCCCTTCTCAGGTTCCTCAAAGACTGTGTGAATGGACTGCTCCACGAAACATAAGTGTAACTCTGTGAGATGAATTCACACATCACCAAGAAGTTTCTACGAAAGCTTCTTTCTAGTTTTCATCTGAAGATATTTCCTTTGTCACCGTAGGCTTCATTGCGCTATGAAGTATCTAATGGCAGATTTCCAGAAAACTGTGTTAACAAACTGATCACTGAAGAGAAACGTGTAACTCTGTGAGTTGCATTCACACATGGCAGTGCAGTTTCTCAGAAACATTCTATCTAGTTATTATGTGAGGATATTTCCGTTTTCACCTTAGCCCTCAATGAGCTCCCAAATATCACTTTGGTGAATCCACGAGAACACAGTTATCAATGTGTTCCAAGAAGGGCAGGGTGGAAATCTCGGTGATGAAGTCACACATCAGAAAGCTATCTCTCAAAAAGCTTCTCTTTAGTTATTATGTGAGGATATCTCCTTTTAACATGGGCCCCTATGGGCTCCCAAATATCACTTTGCAGTTTCCACGAAAAGAGTGTTAGCAAACTGCTTCCTGAGGTGTACGTTGTAAGTCTGTGAGATGAAGTCACTGATCAGAAAGAAGTTTCTCAGAAAGCTTCTTTCACGTTTTGAACTGATGAAATTTCCTTTATCAGCGTAGGTCTCAATGCCATCCAGAGAAGCCCTTCTCAGGTTCCTCAAAACCGTGTCAATGTACTGCTCCACGTCACATAAGTGTAACTCTGTGAGGTGAATTCACACATCACCAAGAAGTTTCTAAGAAAGCTTCTTTCTAGTTTTCATCTGAGAATATTTCCTTTGCACCATAAGCTTCATTGCGCTATGAAGTATCTAATTGCAGATTTCCAGAAAACTGTGTTAACAAACTGATCACTGAAGAGAAACGTGTTACTCTGTGAGTTGCATTCACACCTGGCAGTGCAGTTTCTCAGAAAGCTTCTCTCTAGTTATTATGTGAGGATATTTCCTTTTTCACCATAGCCCTCAATGAGCTCTCAAATATCACTTTGCTGAATCCACGAAAACACTGTTATCAAAGTGTTCCAAGAAGGGAAGGGTGGAAATCTGGGTGATGAAGTCACACATCAGAAAGCAATCTCTCAAAAAGCTTCTCTCTAGTTATTATGTGAGGATATTTAGTATTTCACCATGGGCCTCTATGGGCTCTCAAATATCACTTTGCAGTTTCCACGAAAAGAGTGTTAGCAATCTGCTTCCTGAGGTGTACGTTGCGAGTCTGTGACATGAACTCACTGATCAGAAAGAAGTTTCTAAGAAAGCTTCTTTCACGTTTTGAACTGATGAAATTTCCTTTATCAGCGTAGACCTCAATGCGATTCAAAGAAGCCCTTGTCAGGTTCCTCAAAGACAGTGTTAATGGACTGCTCCACGAAACATAAGTGTAACTCTGTGAGATGAATTCACGCATCACCAAGAAGTTTCTAAGAAAGCTTCTTTCTAGTTTTCATCTGAGAATATTTCCTTTGTCACCTTAAGCTTCATTGCGCTATGAAGTATCTAATTACAGATTTCCAGAAAACTGTGTTAACAAACTGATCACTGAAGAGAAACGTGTTACTCTGTGAGTTGCATTCACACATGGCAGTGCAGTTTCTCAGAAAGCTTCTCTCTAGTTATTATGTGAGTATATCTCCTTTTTCACCATAGCCCTCAATGAGCTCCCAAATATCACTTTGCTGAATCTACGAGAACACTGTTATCAAAGTGTTTCAAGAAGGAAAGGGTGGAAATCTGGGTGATGAAGTCACACATCAGAAACCAATCACTCAAAAAGCTTCTCTCTAGTTATTATGTGAGGATATCTCCTTTTTCACCATGAGCCCCTATGGGCTCCCAAATATCACTTTGCTGAATCCACAAGAATACTGTTATCAAAGTGTTCCAAGAAGGGAAGGGTGGAAATCTGGGTGATGAAGTCACATATCAGAAAGCAATCTCTCAAAAAGCTTCTCTCTAGTTATTATGTGAGTATATCTCCTTCTTCACCGTGGGCCCTTATGGGCTCCCAAATATCACATTGCAGAATCAAACGACAACAGTGTTAGCAAACTGTCCCTAGAAGGAAGGGTGGAACTCTGTGTGATGAAGTCACACATCAGAAAGCAATCTCTCAAAAAGCTTCTCTCTAGTTATTATGTGAGGATATTTCCTTTTTCACCATGGGCCCCTAAGGGCTCCCAAATATCACTTTGCAGTTTCCACGAAAAGAGTGTGAGCAAACTGCTTCCTGAGGTTTAAGTTGTAAGTCTGTGAGATGAACTCACTGATCAGAAAGAACTTTCTCAGAAAGCTTCTTTCACGTTTTGAACTGAAGAAATTTCCTTTATCAGCATAGGCCTCAATGCTATCCAAAGAAGCCCTTCTCAGGTTCCTCAAAAACAGTGTTAATGGACTGCTCCACGAAACATAAGTGTAACTCTGTGAGATGAATTCACACATAACCAAGAAGTTTCTAAGAAAGCTTCTTTCTAGTTTTCATCTGAATATATTTCCTTTGTCACCGTAGGCTTCATTGCGCTATGAAGTATCTAATTGCAGATTTCCAGAAAACTGTGTTAACAAACTGTTCACTGAAGAGAAACGTGTAACTCTGTGAGTTGCATTCACACATGGCAATGCAATTTCTCCGAAAGCTTCTCTCTAGTTATTATGTGAGTATATCTCCTTTTTACCATAGGCCCTTATGGGCTCCCAAATATCACTTTGCAGAATCAAACGACAACAGTGTTAGCAAACTGTTCCAAGTAGGGAAGGGTGGAACTCTGTGACATGAAGTCACACATCAGAAAGCAATCTCTCAAAAAGCTTCTCTCTAGTTATTATGTGAGGATATTTCCTTTTTCACCATGGGCCCCTATGGGCTCCCAAATATCACTTTGCAGTTTCCACGAAAAGAGTGTGAGCAAACTACTTCCTGAGGTTTAAGTTGTAAGTCTGCGAGATGAACTCACTGATCAGAAAGAAGATTCTCAGAAAGGTTGTTTCACGTTTTGAACTGATGAAATTTTGTTTATCAGCGTAGACCTCAATGCGAATCAAAGAAGCCCTTGTCATGTTCCTCAAAGACAGTGTTAATGGAATGCTCCACGAAACATTAGTGTAACTCTGTGAGATGAATTCACACATCACCAAGAAGTTTCTAAGAAAGCTTCTTTCTAGTTTTCATCTGAAGATATTTCCTTTGTCACCGTAGGCTTCATGGCGCTATGAAGTATCTAAATGCAGATTTCCAGAAAACTGTGTTAACAAACTGATCACTGAGGAGCAACGTGTAACTCTGTGAGTTGCATTCACACATGGCAATGCAATTTCTCCGAAAGCTTCTCTCCAGTTATTATGAGAGTATATCTCCTTTTTCACCATGGGCACTTATGGGCTCCCAAATATCACTTTGCAGAATCAAACGACAACAGTGTTAGCAAACTGTTCCAAGAAGGAAAGGGTGGAACTCTGTGTGATGAAGTCACACATCAGAAAACAATCTCTCAAAAAGCTTCTCTCTAGTTATTATGTGAGGATATTTCCTTTTTCACCATGGGCCCCTATGGGCTCCCAAATATCACTTTGCTGAATCCAGAAAAACAATGTTATCAAAGTGTTCCAAGAAGGGAAGGGTTCAAATCTGGGTGATGAAGTCACACTTCAGATAGCAATGTCTGGAAAAGCTTCTCTCTAGTTATTATGTGAGGATATTTCCTTTTTCACCATGGGCCCCTATGGGCTCCCAAATAACACTTTGCAGTTTCCACGAAAAGAGTGTTAGCAAACTGCTTCCTGAGGTGTAAGTTGTAAGTCTGTGACATGAACTCACTGATCAGAAAAAAGTTTCTCAGAAAGCTTCTCTCACGTTTTGAACTGATGAAATTTCCTTTATCAGAGTAGGCCTCTATGCCATCCAAGGAAGCCCTTCTCAGGTTCCTCAAAAACAGTGTTAATGGACTGCTCCACGAAACATAAGTGTACCTCTGTGAGATGAATTCACACATCACCAAGAAGTTTCTAAGAAAGCTTCTTTCTAGTTTTCATCTGAGAATGTTTCCTTTGTCACCATAATCTTCATTGCGCTATGAAGTACCTAATTGCAGATTTCCAGACAACTGTGTTAACAAATTGATCACTGAAGAAAAACGTGTAACTCTGTGAGTTGCATTCACACATGGCAGTGCAGTTTCTCAGAAAGCTTCTCTCTAGTCATTATGTGAGGATATTTCCTTTTTCACCATAGCCCTCCATGAGCTCCCATATATCACTTTGCTGAATCCACGAGAACACTGTTATCAAAGTGTTCCAAGAAGGGAAGGCTGGAAATCTGGGTGATGTAGTCACACATCAGACAGCAATCTCTCAAAAAGCTTCTCTCTAGTTATTATGTGGCGATATTTCCTTTTTCACCTTGAGCCCCTATAGGCTCTCAAATATCACTTTGCATTTTTCACGAAGAGAGTGTTAGCAAACTGCTTCCTGAGATGTACGTTGTAAGACTGTAACATGAACTCACTGATCAGAAAGAAGTTTCTCAGAAAGCTTCTTTCACCTTTTGAACTGATGAAATTTCCTTTTTCAGCGTAGAACTCAATGCGATTCAAAGAAGCCCTTGTCAGGTTCCTCAAAGACAGTGTTAATGGACTGCTCCACGAAACATAAGTGTAACTCTGTGAGATGAATTCACACATCACCAAGAAGTTTCTAAGAAAGCTTCCTTCTAGTTTTCATCTGAAGATATTTCCTTTGTCACCGAAGGCTTCATTGCGCTATGAAGTATCTAATTGCAGATTTCCAGAAAACTGTGTTAACATACTGATCATTGAAGAGAAAAGTGTACCTCTGTGAGTTGCATTCACACATGGCAATGCAATTTCTCCGAAAGCTTCCCGCTAGTTATTATGTGAGTATATCTGCTTTTTCACCATCGGCCCTTATGGGCTCCCAAATATCACTTTGCAGAATCAAACGACAACAGTGTTACCAACCTGTTCCAAGAATTCAGGGTGGAACTCTGTGTGATGAAGTCACACATCAGAAAGCAATCTCTCAAAAAGCTTCTCTCTAGTTATTATGTGAGGATATTTCCTTTTTCACCATGGGCCCCAATTGGCTCCCAAATATCACTTTGCAGATTCCACGAAAAGAGTGTGAGCAAACTGCGTCCTGAGGTTTAAGTTGTAAGTCTGTGACATGAACTCACTGATCAGAAAGAAGTTTCTCAGAAAACTTCTTTCACGTTTTGATTTGATGAAGTTTCCTTTATCGGCATAGAACTCAATGCGATTCAAAGAAGCCCTTGTCAGGTTCCTCAAAGACAGTGTTAATGGACTGCTCCACGAAACATACGTGTAACTATGTGAGATGAATTCACACCTCACCAAGAAGTTTCTAAGAAAGCTTCCTTCTAGTTTTCATCTGAAGATATTTCCTTTGTCACCATAAGCTTCATTGTGCTATGAAGTATCTAATTGCAGATTTCCAGAAAACTGTGTTAACAAACTGATCATTGAAGAGAAAAGTGTAACTCTGTGAGTTGCATTCACACATGGCAATGCAATTTCTCCGAAAGCTTCCCGCTAGTTATTATGTGAGGATATCTCCTTTTTCACCCTGGGCCCTTATGGGCTCCGAAATATCACTTTGCAGAATCAAAGGACAACAGTGTTAGCAAATTGTTCCAAGAAGGGAAGGGTGGAACTCTGTGTGATGAAGTCACACATCAGAAAGCAATCTCTCAAAAAGCTTCTCTCTAGTTATTATGTGAGGATACTAACTTTTTCACCATGGGCCCCTATGGGCTCCCAAATATCACTTTGCAGTTTCCACGAAAAGAGTGTGAGCAAACTGCTTCCTGAGGTTTAAGTTGTAAGTCTGTGAGATGAACTCACTGAGCAGAAAGAAGTTTCTCAGAAAGCTTCTCCAACGTTTTGAACTGATGAAATTTCCTTTATCAGCATAGGCCTCAATGTCATCCAAAGAAGCCCATCTCAGGTTCCTCAAAAACAGTGTTAATGGACTGCTCCACGTAACGTAAGTGTAACTCTGTGAGATGAATTCACACATCACCAAGAAGTTTCTAAGAAAGCTTCTTTCTAGTTTTCATCTGAGAATATTTCCTTTGTCAGCATGAGCTTCATTGCGCTATGAAGTATCTCACTGCAGATTTCCAGAAAACTGTGTTAACACACTGACCACTGAAGAGAAACGTGTAACTCTGTGAGTGGCATTCTCGGATGGCAGTGCATTTTTTCAGAAAGCTTCTCTCTATTTATTATGTGAGGATATTTCCTTTTTCACCAAAGCCCTCAAAGAGCTCCCAAATATCACTTTGCTGAATCGATGAGAACACTGTTATCAAAGTGTTCCAAGAAGGGAAGTGTGGAAATCTGGGTGATGAAGTCACACATCAGAAAGCAATCTCTCAAAAAGCTTCTCTCTAGTTATTATGTGAGGATATTTCCTTTTTCACCATGGGCCCCTATGGGCTCCCAAATATCACTTTGCAGTTTCCACAAAAAGAGTGTTAGCAAACTGCTTCCTGATTTGTACGTTGTACGTCTGTAACATGACTCACTGATCAGGAAGAAGTTTCTCAGAAAGCTTCTTTCACGTTTTGAACTGATGAAATTTCCTTTATCAGCGTAGGCCTCAATGCCATCCAAATAAGCCCTTCTCAGTTTCCTCAAAAACAGTGTTAATGGACTGCTCCACGTAACATAAGTGTAACTCTGTGATATGAATTCAAACATCACCAAGAAGTTTCTTAGAAATCTTCATTCTAGTTTTCATCTGAGAACATTTCCTTTGTCACCGTAGGTTTCATTGTGCTATGAAGTATCTAATTGCAGATTTCCAGAAAACTGTGTTAACAAAATGATCACTTAAGAGAAACGTGTAACTCTGTGAGTTGAGTTCACATATGGCAATGCAGTTTCTCCGAAAGCTTCTCTCTAGGTATTATGTGAGTATATCTCCTTTTTCACCATGGGCCCTTATGGGCTCCCAAATATCACTTTGCAGAATCAAACGACAACAGTGTTAGCAAACTGTTCAAAGAAGGGAAGGGTGGAACTCTGTGTGATGAAGTCACACATCAGAAAGCTATCTCTCAAAAAGCTTCTCTCTACTTATTATGTGAGAATATTTCCTTTTTCACCATGGGCCCCTATGGGCTCCCAAATATCACTTTGCAGTTTCCACGAAAAGAGTATGAGCAAACTGCTTCCTGAGGTTTAAGTTCTAAGTCTGTGAGATGAAATCACTGATCAGAAAGAAATTTCTCAGAAAGCTTCTTTCATGGTTTAAACGATGAAATTTCCTTTATCAGCGTAGGCCTCAATGCCATCCACAGAAGCCCTTCTCAGGTTCCTCAAAAACAGTGTTAATGGACTGCTCCACGTAACATAAGTATAACTCTGTGAGATGAATTCACACATCACAAAGAAGTTTCTAAGAAAGCTTCCTTCTAATTTTCATCTGAGAATATTTCCTTTGTCACCACAAGCTTCATTGCGCTTTGAATTATCTAATTGCAGATATCCAGAAAACTGTGTTAACAAACTGATCACTGAAGAGAACGTGTAACTCTGTGAGTTGCATTCACACATTTCAGTGCAGTTTCTCAGAAAGCTTCTCTCTAGTTATTATGTGAGGATATTTCCTTTTTCACCATAGCCCGCAATGAGCTCCCAAATATTACTTTGCTGAATCCATGAGAACACTGTTATCAAAGTGTTCCAAGAAGGGAAGTGTGGAAATCTGGGTGATGAAGTCACACATCAGAAACCAATCTCTCAAAAAGCTTCTCTCTAGTTATTATGTGAGGATATTTCCTTCTTCACCATAGCCCACAATGAGCTCCCAAATATCACTTTGCTGAATCCACGAGAACACTGTGATCAAACTGTTGCCAGAAGGGAAGGGTGGAAATATGGGTGATGAAGTCACACATCAGAAACAATCTCTCAAAAAGCTTGTCTCTAGTTATTATGTGAGGATATTTCCTTTTCACCATGGGCCCCTATGGGCTCCCAAATATCACTTTGCAGTTTCCACGAAAAGAGTGTGAGGAAACTGCTTCCTGAGGTTTAAGTTGTAAGTCTGTGAGATGAACTCACTGATCAGAAAGAAGTTTCTCAGAAAGCTTCTTTCACGTTTTGAACTGATGAAATTTCCTTTATCAGCGTAGGCCTCAATGCGATTCAAAGAAGCCCTTGTGAGGTTCCTCAAAGACAGTGTTAATGGACTGCCCCACGAAACATAAGTGTAACTCTGTGAGATGAATTCACACATCACCAAGAAATTTCTAAGAAAGCTTCTTTCTAGTTTTCATCTGAAGATATTTCCTTTGTCACCGTAGGCTTCATTGCGCTATGAATTATCTAATTGCAGATTTCCAGAAAACTGTGTTAACAAACTGATCACTGAAGAGAAACGTGTAACTCTGTGAGTTGCATCCACACATGGCAATGAAATTTCTTCGAAAGCTTCTGTCTACTTATTATGTGAGTATATCACCTTTTTCACCACGGGCCCTTATGGGCTCCCAAATATCACTTTGCAGAATCAAACGACAACAGGGTTAGCAAACTGTTCCAAGAAGTGAAGGGTGGAACTCTGTGTGATGAAGTCACACATCAGAAAGCCATCTCTCAAAAAGAATCTCTCTAGTTATTATGTGAGGATATTTTCTTTTTCACCATGGGCCCCTATGGGCTCCCAAATATCACTTTGCAGTTTCAACGAAAAGAGTGTGAGCAAACTGCTTCCTGAGGTTTAAGTTTGAAGTCTGTGAGATGAACTCACTGATCAGAAAGAAGTTTCTCAGAAAGCATCTTTCATGGATTGAACGATGAAATTTCCTTTATCAGCGTAGACCTCAATGCCATCCAAAGAAGCCTTTCTCAGATTCCTCAAAAACAGTGTTAATGGACGGCTCCACGTAACATAAGTGTAACTCTGTGAGATGAATTCACACATCACCAAGAAGTTTCTAAGAAAGCTTCTTTCTAGTTTTCATCTGAGAATATTTCCTTTGTCAGCATAAGCTTCATTGCACTATGAAGTATCTAATTGCAGATTTCCAGAAAACTGTGTTAACAAACTGATCACTGAAGAGAAACGTGTAACTCTCTGAGTTGCATTCACACATGGCAGTGCAGTTTCTCAGAAAGCTTCTCTCTAGTTATTATGTGAGGATATTTCCTTTTTCACCATAGCCCTCAATGAGCTACCAAATATCACTTTGCTGAATCCACGAGAACACTGTTATCAAAGTGTTCCAAGAAGGGAAAGGTGGAAATCTGGGTGATGAAGTCACACATCAGAAACAATCTCTCGAAAAGCTTCTCTCTAGTTATTATGTGAGGATATTTCCTTTTTCACCATGGGCCCCAATGCGCTCCCTAATATCACTTTGCAGTTTCCACGAAAAGAGTGTGAGCAAACTGCTTCCTGAGGTTTAAGTTGTAAGTCTGTGAGATGAACTCACTGATCAGAAAGAGGTTTCTCAGAAAGCTTCTTTCACGGATTGAACTGATGAAATTTCCTTCATCAGCGTATGCCTCAATGCAATCCAAAGAAGCCCTTCTCAGGTTCCTCAAAAGCAGTGTTAATGAACTGCTCCACGTAACATAAGTGGAACTCTGTGAGATGAATTCACACATCACCAAGAAGTTTCAAAGAAACTTCTTTCTAGTTTTCATCTGTGAACATTTCCTTTGTCATCAAAAGCTTCATTGCGCTATGAAGTATCTAATTGCAGATTTCCAGAAACCTGTGTTAACAAACTGATCACTGAAGAGAAACGTGTAACTCTCTGAGTTGCATTCACACATGGCAATGCAATTTCTCCGAAAGCTTCTCTCTAGTTATTATGTGAGGGTATCTCCTATTTCACCATGGGCCCTTAAGGGCTCCCAAATATCACTTTGCAGAATCAAACGACGACAGTGTTAGCAAACTGTTCCAAGAAGGGAAGTGTGGAACTCTGTGTGATGAAGTCACACATCTGAAAGCAATCTCTCAAAAAGCTTCTCTCTAGTTATTATGTGAGGATATCTCCTTTTTCACCATGGGCCACTATGGGCTCACAAATATCACTTTGCATTTCCCACGGAAAGAGTGTTAGCAAACGGCTTCCTGAGGTGTACGTTGTAAGCCTGTGACATGAACTCACTGATCAGAAAGAAGTTTCTCAGAAAGCTTCATTCACGTTTTGAACTGATGAAATTTCCTTTAACAGCGTAGGGCTCAAAGTCATCCCTAGAAGACCTTCTCAGGTTCCTCAAAAATAGTGTTGATGGACTGCTCCACGTAACATAAGTGTAACTCTGTGAGCTGAATTCACGCATCACCAAGAAGTTTCTAAGAAAGCTTCTTGCTATTTTTCATCTGAGAATATTTCCTTTGTCACCACAAGCTCCATTGCGCTATGAAGTATGTAATTACAGATGTACAGATATCTGTGTTAACAAACTGATCACTGAAGAGAAACGTGTAACTCTGTGAGTTGCATTCTCACATGGCAGTGCAGTTTCTCAGAAAGCTTCTCTCTAGTTATTATGCGAGGATATTTCCCTTTTCACCATAGCCATCAATGAGCTCCCAAATATCACTTTGCTGAATCCACGAGAACACTGTTATCAAAGAGTTCCAAGAAGGGAAGGGTGGAAATCTGGGTGATGAAGTCACACATCAGAAAGCAATCTCTCAACAAGCTTCTCTCTAGTTATAATGTGAGGATTTTCCTTTTTCACCACGGACCCCTATGGGCTCCCAAATATCACTTTGCAGTTTCCACGAAAAGAGTGTGAGCAAACCCCTTAATGAGGTCTAAGTTGTAAGTCTGTGAGATGAACTCACTGATCAGAAAGAAGTTTCTCAGAATGCTTCTTTCACGTTTTGAACTGATGAAATTTCCTTTATCAGCGTAGGCCTCAATGACATCCAAGGAAGCCCTTCTCAGGTTCCTCAAAAACAGTGTTAATGGACTGCTCCACATAACATAAGTGTAACACTGTGAGCTGAATCCACGCATCACCAAGAAGTTTCTATGAAATCTTCTTTCTAGTTTTCATCTGAGAATATTTCCTTTGTCACCGTAAGATTCATTGCGCTCTGAAGTATCTAATGGCAGATTTCCAAAAAACAGTGTTAACAAACTGATTCCTGAAGAGAAACGTGTAACTCTGTGAGTTGCATTCACACATGGCAATGCAATGTCTCCGAACGCTTCTCTCTAGTTATTATGTGAGGATATTTCCTTTTTCACCTTAGTCCTCAATGAGCTCCCAAATATCACTTTGCTGAATCCACGAGAACACTGTTATCAAAGTGTTCCAAGAAGGGAAGGGTGGAAATCTGGGTGATGAAGTCACACATCAGAAAGCAATCTCTCAAAAAGCTTCTCTCTAGTTATTATGTGAGGATATCTCCTTTTTCACCATGGGCCCCTGTGGGCTCCCAAATATCACTTTGCATTTTCCACGAAAAGAGTGTTAGCAAACAGCTTCCTGAGGTGTACTTTGTAAGTCTCTGACATGAACTCACTGATCAGAAAGAAGTTTCTCAGAAAGCTTCTTTCACGTTTTGAACTGATGAAATTTCCTTTATCAGCGTAGGCCTCAATGCCATCCAAAGAAGCCCTTCTCAGGTTCCTCAAAAACAGTGTTAATGGACTGCTCCACGTAATAGAAGTGTAACTCTGTGAGATGAATTCACACATCAGGAAGAAGTTTCTAGGAAAGTTTCTTTCTAGTTTTCATCTGAGAATATTTCCTTTGTCACCATAAGCTTCATTGCGCTATGAAGAATCTAATTGCAGATTTCCAGAAAACTGTGTTAACTAACTGATCACTGAAGAGAAACGTGTAACTCTGTGAGTTGCATTCACACAGGGCAGTGCAGTTTCTCAGAAAGCTTCTCTCTAGTTATTATATGAGGATATTTCCTTTTTCACCTTAGCCCTCAATGAGATCCCAAATATCACTTTGCTGAATCCACGAGAACACTGTTATCAAAGTGTTCCAAGAAGGGAAGGGTGGAAATCTGGGTGATGAAGTCACACATCAGAAAGCAATATCTCAAAAAGCTTCTCTCTAGTTATTATGTGAGGATATCTCCTTTTTCACCATGGGGCCCTATGGGCTCCCAAATATCACTTTGCAGTTTCCACGAAAAGAGTGTTAGCAAACTGCTTCCTGAGGTGTACTTTGTAATTCTCTGACATGAACTCACTGATCAGAAAGAAGTTTCTCAGAAAGCTTCTTTCACGTTTTGAACTGATGAAATTTCCTTTATCAGGGTAGACCTCAATGCGATTCAAAGACGCACTTGTCAGGTTCCTCAAAGACAGTGTTAATGGACTGCTCCACGAAACGTAAGTGTAACTCTGTGAGATGAATTCACACATCACCAAGAAGTTTCTTAGAAAGCTTCTTTCTACTTTTCATCTGAAGATATTTCCTTTGTCACCGTAGGCTTCATTGCGCTACGAAGTATCTAAATACAGATTTCCAGAAAACTGTGCTAACAAACTGATCACTGAGGAGAAACGTGTAACTCTGAGAGTTGCATTCACACATGGCAGTGCAGTTTCTCAGAAAGCTTCTCTCTAGTTATTATGTGAGAATATTTCCTTTTTCACCATAGCTCTCAATGAGCTCCCAAATATCACTTTTCTGAATTCACGAGAACACTGTTATCAACGTGTTCCAAGAAGGGAAGGGTGGAAATCTGGGTGATGAAGTCACACATCAGAAAGCAATCTCTCAAAAAGGTTCTCTCTAGTTATTATGTGAGTATATCTCCTTTTTCACCATGGGCCCTTAGGGGCTTCCAAATGTCACTTTGCGGAATCCACGAGAACACTGTCATCAAAGTGTTCCAAGAAGGGAAGGGTGGAAATCTGGGTGATGAAGTCACACATCAGAAAGCAATCTCTCAAAAAGCTTCTCTCTAGTTATTATGTGAGGATAACTCCTTTTTCACCATGGGCCCCTATGGGCTCCCAAATATCACTTTGCAGTTTCCACGAAAAGAGTGTGAGCAAACTGCTTCCTGACGTGTACGTTGTAAGTCTGTGACATGAACTCACTGATCAGAAAGAAGTTTCTCAGAAAGCTTCTTTCACGTTTTGAACTGATGAAATTTCCTTTATCAGCGTAGACCTCAATGAGATTCAAAGAAGCCCTTGTCAGGTTAGTCAAAGACAGTGTTAATGGACTGCTCCACGAAACATAAGTGTAACTCTGTGAGATGAATTCACACATCACCAAGAAGTTTCTAAGAAAGCTTCTTTCTAGTTTTCATCTGAAGATATTTCTTTGTCACCGTAGGCTTCATTGCGCTATGAACTATCTAATTGCAGATTTCCAGAAAACTGTGTTAACAAACTGATCACTGAAGAGAAACGTGTAACTCTGTGAGTTGCATTCACACATGGCAATGCAATTTCTCCGAAAGCTTCTCTCTAGTTTTTATGTGAGTATATCTCCTTTTTCACCATGGGCCCTTATTCGCTCCCTAATATCGCTTGGCAGAATCAACCGAGAACAGTGTTAGCAAACTGTTCCAAGAAGGGAAAGGTGGAACTCTGTGTGATGAAGTCACACATCAGAAAGCAATCTCTCAAAAAGCTTCTCTCTAGTTATTATGTGAGGATATTTCCTTTTTCACCATGGGCCCCTATGGGCTCCCAAATATCACTTTGCAGTTTCCACGAAAAGAGTGTGAGCAAACTACTTCCAGAGGTTTAACTTGTAAGTCTGTGAGATGAACTCACTGATCAGAAAGAAGTTTCTCAGAAAGCTTCTTTCACGTTTTGAACTGATGAAATTTCCTTTATCAGCGTAGGCCTCAATGCCATCCAAAGAAGCCTTTCTCAGGTTCCTCAAAAACAGTGTAAATGGACTGCTGCACGAAAAATAAGTGTAACTCTGTGAGATGAATTCACACATCACCAAGAAGTTTGTAAGAAAGTTTCTTTCTAGTTTTCATCTGAAGATATTTCCTTTATCACCGTAAGCGTCATTGCGCTATAAAGTATCTAATTGCAGATTTCCAGAAAACTGTGTTAACAAACTGATCACTGAAGAGAAACATGTAACTCTGTCAGTTGCATTCACACATGGCAGTGCAGTTTCTCTGAAAGCTTCTCTCTGGTTTTTATGTGAGGATATCTCCTTTTTCACCATAGCCCTCAATGAGCTCCCAAATATCACTTTGCTGAATCCACGAGAACACTGTTATCAAAGTGTCCAAAAAGGGAATGGTGGAAATCTGGGTGATGAAGTCACACATCAGAAAGCAATCTCTCAAAAAGCTTCTCTCCAGTTATTATGTGTGGATATCTCCTTTTTCACCATGGGCCCCTAGGGGCTCCCAAATATCACTTTGCAGTTTCCACGAAAAGAGTGTTAGCAAACTGCTTCCTGAGATGAACGTTTTAAGTGTGTGACATGAACTCACTGATCAGAAAGAAGTTTCTCAGAAAGCTTCTTTCACGTTTTGAACTGATAAAATTTCCTGTATCAGCGTAGACCTCTATGCGATTCAAAGAAGCCCTTGTCAGGTTCCTCGACGACAGTGTTAATGGACTGCTCTACGAAACATAAGTGTAACTCTGTGAGATGAATTCACACATCACCAAGAAGTTTCTAAGAAAGCTTGTTTCTAATTTTCATCTGAAGATATTTCCTTTGTCACCGTAAGCTTCATTGCGCTGTGAAGTATCTAATTGCAGATTTCCAGAAAACTGTGTTAACAAACAGATCACTGAAGAGAAACGTGTAACTCTGTGAGTTGCATTCACAAATGGCAGTGCAGTTTCTCAGAAAGTTTCTCTCTAGTTATTATGTGAGTATATTTCCTTTTTCACCATAGACCTCCATGAGCTCCCAAATATCACTTTGCTGAATCCACGAGAACACTGTTATCAAAGTGTCCCAAAAAGGGAATGGTGGAAATCTGGGTGATGAAGTCACACATCAGAAAGCAATCTCTCAAAAAGCTTCTCTCCAGTTATTATGTGAGGATATCTCCTTTTTCACCATGGGCCCCTACGGGCTCCCAAATATCACTTTGCAGTTTCCACGAAAAGAGTGCTAGCAATCTGCTTCCTGAGGTGTACGTTGTAAGTCTGTGACATGTACTCACTGATCAGAAAGAAGTTTCTCAGAAAGCTTCTTTCACGTTTTGAACTGATGAAATTTGCTTTATCAGCGTAGACCTCAATGCGATGCAAAGAAGCCCTTGTCAGGTTCTTCAAAGACCGTGTTAATGGACTGCTCCACGAAACATAAGTGTAACTCTGTGAAATGAATTCACACATCACCAAGAAGTTTCTAAGAAAGCTTCTTTCTTGTTTTCATCTGAAGATATTTCCTTTCTCCCCGTACGCTTCATTGCGCTATGAAGTATCTAATTGCAGATTTCCAGAAAACTGTGTTAACAAACTGATCACTGAAGAGAAACGTGTAAATCTGTGAGTTGCATTCCCATATGGCAATGCAATTCCTCAGAAAGGTGTTCTCTAGTTTTTATGTGAGGATATTTCCTTTTTCACCATGGGACCCTATGGGCTCCCAAATATCACTTTGCAGTTTCCACGAAAAGAGTGTGAGCAAACTGCTTCCTGAGGTTTAAGTTGTAAGTCTGTGAGATGAACTCACTGATCAGAAAGAAGTTTCTCAGAAAGCTTCTTTCACGTTTTGAACTGATGAAATTTCCTTTGTCAGCGTAGGCCTCGATGCCATCCAAAGAAGCCCTTCTCAGGTTCCTCAAAAACAGTGTTAATGGACTGCTCCCCGAAACATAAGTGTAACTCTGTGAGATGAATTCACGCAGCACCAAGAAGTTTCTAAGAAATCTTCTTTCTAGTTTTCATCTGAAGATATTTCCTTTGTCACCATAGGCTTCATTGCGCTATGAAGTATCTATTTGTCGATTTCCAGAAAACTGTGTTAACAAACTGATCACTGAAGAGAAACGTGTAACTCTGTGAGTTGCATTCACACATGGCAGTGCAGTTTCTCAGAAAGCTTCTCTCTAGTTATTATGTGAGGAAATTTTCTTTTTCTCCATAGCCCTCAATGAGCTCCCAAATATAACTTTGCTGAATCCACGAGAACACTGTTATCAAAGTGTTCCAAGAAGGGAAGGGTGGAAATCTGGGTGATGAAGTCACACATTCGAAAGCAATCTCTCAAAAAGCTTCTCTCTAGTTTTTGTGTGAGGATATCTCCTTTTTCACAATGGGCCCCTATGGGCTCCCAAATATCACTTTGCAGTTTCCGCGAAAAGAGTGTGAGCAAACTGCTTCCTGAGGTTTAAGTTGTAAGTCTGTGAGATGAACTCACTGATCAGAAAGAAGTTCCTCAGAAAGCTTCTTTCATGGCTTGAACTGATGAAATTTCCTTTATCAGCGTAGACCTCAATGCGATTCAAAGAAGCCCTTGTCAGGTTCCTCAAAGACAGTGTTAATGGACTGCTCCACGAAACATAAGTGTAACTCTGTGAGATGAATTCACACATCACCAAGAAGTTTCTAAGAAAGCTTATTTCTAGTTTTCAACTGAAGATATTTCCTATGTCACCGTATGCTTCATTGCGCTATGAAGTATATAATTGCAGATTTCCAGAAAACTGTGTTAACAAACTGATCACTGAGGAGAAACCTGTAACTCTGTGAGTTGCTTTCACGCATGGCAATGCCATTTCTACGAAAGCTTCTCTCTAGTTATTATGTGAGTATATCTCCTTTTTCGCCATGGGCCCTAATGGCCTCCCAAATATCACTTTGCAGAATCAAACGACAACAGTGTTAGCAAACTGTTCCAAGAAGGGACGGGTGGAACTCTGTGTGAGGAAGTCACACATTAGAAAGCAATCTCTCAAAAAGCTTCTCTCTAGTTATTATGTGAGGATATTTCCTTTTTCACATTGGGTCAATAAGGGCTCCCAAATATCACTTTGCAGTTTCCACGAAAAGAGTGTGAGCAAACTGCTTCCTGAAGTTTAAGTTTTAAGTCTGTGAGATGAACTCACTGATAAGAAAGAAGTTTCTCAGAAAGCTTCTTTCACGGTTTGAACTGATGAAATTTCCTTTATCAGCGTAGGCCTCAATGCCATCCAAAGAAGCCCTTCTCAGGTTCCTCAAAAAAAGTGTTTATGGACTGCTCCACGAAACATAAGTGTAACTCTCTGAGATGAATTCACACATCACCAAGAAATTTCTAGGAAAGCTTCTTTCTAGTTTTCATCTGAGAATATTTCCTTTGTCACCATAAGCTTCATTGTGCTATGAAGTATCTAATTGCAGATTTCCAGAAAACTGTGTTAACAAACTGATCACTGAAGAGAAACGTGTAACTCTGTGAGTTGCATTCACACATGGCAGTGCAGTTTCTCAGAAAGCTTCTCTCTAGTTATTATTTGAGGATATATCCTTTTTCACCATAGCCCTCAATGAGCTCCCAAATATCACTTTGCTGAATCCACGAGAACACTGTTATCAAAGTGTTCTAAGAAGGGACGCGTGGAAATCTGGGTGATGAAATCACACATTAGAGAGCAATCTCTCAAAAAGCTTCTCTCTAGTTATTATGTGAGGATATCTCCTTTTTCACCATGGGCCCCTATGGGCTCCCAAATATCACTTTGCAGTTTCCACGAAAAGAGTGTTAGCAAACTGCTTCCTGAGGTGTACGTTGTAAGTCTGTGACATGAACTCACTGATCAGAAAGAAGTCTCTCAGAAAGGTTGTTTCACGTTTTGAACTGATGAAATTTTGTTTATCAGCGTAGACCTCAATGCGAATCAAAGAAGCCCTTGTCATGTTCCTCAAAGACAGTGTTAATGGAATGCTCCACGAAACATTAGTGTAACTCTGTGAGATGAATTCACACATCACCAAGAAGTTTCTAAGAAAGCTTCTTTCTAGTTTTCATCTGAAGATATTTCCTTTGTCACCGTAGGCTTCATGGCGCTATGAAGTATCTAAATGCAGATTTCCAGAAAACTGTGTTAACAAACTGATCACTGAGGAGCAACGTGTAACTCTGTGAGTTGCATTCACACATGGCAATGCAATTTCTCCGAAAGCTTCTCTCCAGTTATTATGAGAGTATATCTCCTTTTTCACCATGGGCACTTATGGGCTCCCAAATATCACTTTGCAGAATCAAACGACAACAGTGTTAGCAAACTGTTCCAAGAAGGAAAGGGTGGAACTCTGTGTGATGAAGTCACACATCAGAAAACAATCTCTCAAAAAGCTTCTCTCTAGTTATTATGTGAGGATATTTCCTTTTTCACCATGGGCCCCTATGGGCTCCCAAATATCACTTTGCTGAATCCAGAAAAACAATGTTATCAAAGTGTTCCAAGAAGGGAAGGGTTCAAATCTGGGTGATGAAGTCACACTTCAGATAGCAATGTCTGGAAAAGCTTCTCTCTAGTTATTATGTGAGGATATTTCCTTTTTCACCATGGGCCCCTATGGGCTCCCAAATAACACTTTGCAGTTTCCACGAAAAGAGTGTTAGCAAACTGCTTCCTGAGGTGTAAGTTGTAAGTCTGTGACATGAACTCACTGATCAGAAAAAAGTTTCTCAGAAAGCTTCTCTCACGTTTTGAACTGATGAAATTTCCTTTATCAGAGTAGGCCTCTATGCCATCCAAGGAAGCCCTTCTCAGGTTCCTCAAAAACAGTGTTAATGGACTGCTCCACGAAACATAAGTGTACCTCTGTGAGATGAATTCACACATCACCAAGAAGTTTCTAAGAAAGCTTCTTTCTAGTTTTCATCTGAGAATGTTTCCTTTGTCACCATAATCTTCATTGCGCTATGAAGTACCTAATTGCAGATTTCCAGACAACTGTGTTAACAAATTGATCACTGAAGAAAAACGTGTAACTCTGTGAGTTGCATTCACACATGGCAGTGCAGTTTCTCAGAAAGCTTCTCTCTAGTCATTATGTGAGGATATTTCCTTTTTCACCATAGCCCTCCATGAGCTCCCATATATCACTTTGCTGAATCCACGAGAACACTGTTATCAAAGTGTTCCAAGAAGGGAAGGCTGGAAATCTGGGTGATGTAGTCACACATCAGACAGCAATCTCTCAAAAAGCTTCTCTCTAGTTATTATGTGGCGATATTTCCTTTTTCACCTTGAGCCCCTATAGGCTCTCAAATATCACTTTGCATTTTTCACGAAGAGAGTGTTAGCAAACTGCTTCCTGAGATGTACGTTGTAAGACTGTAACATGAACTCACTGATCAGAAAGAAGTTTCTCAGAAAGCTTCTTTCACCTTTTGAACTGATGAAATTTCCTTTTTCAGCGTAGAACTCAATGCGATTCAAAGAAGCCCTTGTCAGGTTCCTCAAAAACAGTGTTAATGGACTGCTCCACGAAACATAAGTGTAACTCTGTGAGATGAATTCACACATCACCAAGAAGTTTCTAAGAAAGCTTCCTTCTAGTTTTCATCTGAAGATATTTCCTTTGTCACCGAAGGCTTCATTGCGCTATGAAGTATCTAATTGCAGATTTCCAGAAAACTGTGTTAACATACTGATCATTGAAGAGAAAAGTGTACCTCTGTGAGTTGCATTCACACATGGCAATGCAATTTCTCCGAAAGCTTCCCGCTAGTTATTATGTGAGTATATCTGCTTTTTCACCATCGGCCCTTATGGGCTCCCAAATATCACTTTGCAGAATCAAACGACAACAGTGTTACCAACCTGTTCCAAGAATTCAGGGTGGAACTCTGTGTGATGAAGTCACACATCAGAAAGCAATCTCTCAAAAAGCTTCTCTCTAGTTATTATGTGAGGATATTTCCTTTTTCACCATGGGCCCCAATTGGCTCCCAAATATCACTTTGCAGATTCCACGAAAAGAGTGTGAGCAAACTGCGTCCTGAGGTTTAAGTTGTAAGTCTGTGACATGAACTCACTGATCAGAAAGAAGTTTCTCAGAAAACTTCTTTCACGTTTTGATTTGATGAAGTTTCCTTTATCGGCATAGAACTCAATGCGATTCAAAGAAGCCCTTGTCAGGTTCCTCAAAGACAGTGTTAATGGACTGCTCCACGAAACATACGTGTAACTATGTGAGATGAATTCACACCTCACCAAGAAGTTTCTAAGAAAGCTTCCTTCTAGTTTTCATCTGAAGATATTTCCTTTGTCACCATAAGCTTCATTGTGCTATGAAGTATCTAATTGCAGATTTCCAGAAAACTGTGTTAACAAACTGATCATTGAAGAGAAAAGTGTAACTCTGTGAGTTGCATTCACACATGGCAATGCAATTTCTCCGAAAGCTTCCCGCTAGTTATTATGTGAGGATATCTCCTTTTTCACCCTGGGCCCTTATGGGCTCCGAAATATCACTTTGCAGAATCAAAGGACAACAGTGTTAGCAAATTTTTCCAAGAAGGGAAGGGTGGAACTCTGTGTGATGAAGTCACACATCAGAAAGCAATCTCTCAAAAAGCTTCTCTCTAGTTATTATGTGAGGATACTAACTTTTTCACCATGGGCCCCTATGGGCTCCCAAATATCACTTTGCAGTTTCCACGAAAAGAGTGTGAGCAAACTGCTTCCTGAGGTTTAAGTTGTAAGTCTGTGAGATGAACTCACTGAGCAGAAAGAAGTTTCTCAGAAAGCTTCTCCAACGTTTTGAACTGATGAAATTTCCTTTATCAGCATAGGCCTCAATGTCATCCAAAGAAGCCCATCTCAGGTTCCTCAAAAACAGTGTTAATGGACTGCTCCACGTAACGTAAGTGTAACTCTGTGAGATGAATTCACACATCACCAAGAAGTTTCTAAGAAAGCTTCTTTCTAGTTTTCATCTGAGAATATTTCCTTTGTCAGCATGAGCTTCATTGCGCTATGAAGTATCTCACTGCAGATTTCCAGAAAACTGTGTTAACACACTGACCACTGAAGAGAAACGTGTAACTCTGTGAGTGGCATTCTCGGATGGCAGTGCATTTTTTCAGAAAGCTTCTCTCTATTTATTATGTGAGGATATTTCCTTTTTCACCAAAGCCCTCAAAGAGCTCCCAAATATCACTTTGCTGAATCGATGAGAACACTGTTATCAAAGTGTTCCAAGAAGGGAAGTGTGGAAATCTGGGTGATGAAGTCACACATCAGAAAGCAATCTCTCAAAAAGCTTCTCTCTAGTTATTATGTGAGGATATTTCCTTTTTCACCATGGGCCCCTATGGGCTCCCAAATATCACTTTGCAGTTTCCACAAAAAGAGTGTTAGCAAACTGCTTCCTGATTTGTACGTTGTACGTCTGTAACATGACTCACTGATCAGGAAGAAGTTTCTCAGAAAGCTTCTTTCACGTTTTGAACTGATGAAATTTCCTTTATCAGCGTAGGCCTCAATGCCATCCAAATAAGCCCTTCTCAGTTTCCTCAAAAACAGTGTTAATGGACTGCTCCACGTAACATAAGTGTAACTCTGTGATATGAATTCAAACATCACCAAGAAGTTTCTTAGAAATCTTCATTCTAGTTTTCATCTGAGAACATTTCCTTTGTCACCGTAGGTTTCATTGTGCTATGAAGTATCTAATTGCAGATTTCCAGAAAACTGTGTTAACAAAATGATCACTTAAGAGAAACGTGTAACTCTGTGAGTTGAGTTCACATATGGCAATGCAGTTTCTCCGAAAGCTTCTCTCTAGGTATTATGTGAGTATATCTCCTTTTTCACCATGGGCCCTTATGGGCTCCCAAATATCACTTTGCAGAATCAAACGACAACAGTGTTAGCAAACTGTTCAAAGAAGGGAAGGGTGGAACTCTGTGTGATGAAGTCACACATCAGAAAGCTATCTCTCAAAAAGCTTCTCTCTACTTATTATGTGAGAATATTTCCTTTTTCACCATGGGCCCCTATGGGCTCCCAAATATCACTTTGCAGTTTCCACGAAAAGAGTATGAGCAAACTGCTTCCTGAGGTTTAAGTTCTAAGTCTGTGAGATGAAATCACTGATCAGAAAGAAATTTCTCAGAAAGCTTCTTTCATGGTTTAAACGATGAAATTTCCTTTATCAGCGTAGGCCTCAATGCCATCCACAGAAGCCCTTCTCAGGTTCCTCAAAAACAGTGTTAATGGACTGCTCCACGTAACATAAGTATAACTCTGTGAGATGAATTCACACATCACAAAGAAGTTTCTAAGAAAGCTTCCTTCTAATTTTCATCTGAGAATATTTCCTTTGTCACCACAAGCTTCATTGCGCTTTGAATTATCTAATTGCAGATATCCAGAAAACTGTGTTAACAAACTGATCACTGAAGAGAACGTGTAACTCTGTGAGTTGCATTCACACATTTCAGTGCAGTTTCTCAGAAAGCTTCTCTCTAGTTATTATGTGAGGATATTTCCTTTTTCACCATAGCCCGCAATGAGCTCCCAAATATTACTTTGCTGAATCCATGAGAACACTGTTATCAAAGTGTTCCAAGAAGGGAAGTGTGGAAATCTGGGTGATGAAGTCACACATCAGAAACCAATCTCTCAAAAAGCTTCTCTCTAGTTATTATGTGAGGATATTTCCTTCTTCACCATAGCCCACAATGAGCTCCCAAATATCACTTTGCTGAATCCACGAGAACACTGTGATCAAACTGTTGCCAGAAGGGAAGGGTGGAAATATGGGTGATGAAGTCACACATCAGAAACAATCTCTCAAAAAGCTTGTCTCTAGTTATTATGTGAGGATATTTCCTTTTCACCATGGGCCCCTATGGGCTCCCAAATATCACTTTGCAGTTTCCACGAAAAGAGTGTGAGGAAACTGCTTCCTGAGGTTTAAGTTGTAAGTCTGTGAGATGAACTCACTGATCAGAAAGAAGTTTCTCAGAAAGCTTCTTTCACGTTTTGAACTGATGAAATTTCCTTTATCAGCGTAGGCCTCAATGCGATTCAAAGAAGCCCTTGTGAGGTTCCTCAAAGACAGTGTTAATGGACTGCCCCACGAAACATAAGTGTAACTCTGTGAGATGAATTCACACATCACCAAGAAATTTCTAAGAAAGCTTCTTTCTAGTTTTCATCTGAAGATATTTCCTTTGTCACCGTAGGCTTCATTGCGCTATGAATTATCTAATTGCAGATTTCCAGAAAACTGTGTTAACAAACTGATCACTGAAGAGAAACGTGTAACTCTGTGAGTTGCATCCACACATGGCAATGAAATTTCTTCGAAAGCTTCTGTCTACTTATTATGTGAGTATATCACCTTTTTCACCACGGGCCCTTATGGGCTCCCAAATATCACTTTGCAGAATCAAACGACAACAGGGTTAGCAAACTGTTCCAAGAAGTGAAGGGTGGAACTCTGTGTGATGAAGTCACACATCAGAAAGCCATCTCTCAAAAAGAATCTCTCTAGTTATTATGTGAGGATATTTTCTTTTTCACCATGGGCCCCTATGGGCTCCCAAATATCACTTTGCAGTTTCAACGAAAAGAGTGTGAGCAAACTGCTTCCTGAGGTTTAAGTTTGAAGTCTGTGAGATGAACTCACTGATCAGAAAGAAGTTTCTCAGAAAGCATCTTTCATGGATTGAACGATGAAATTTCCTTTATCAGCGTAGACCTCAATGCCATCCAAAGAAGCCTTTCTCAGATTCCTCAAAAACAGTGTTAATGGACGGCTCCACGTAACATAAGTGTAACTCTGTGAGATGAATTCACACATCACCAAGAAGTTTCTAAGAAAGCTTCTTTCTAGTTTTCATCTGAGAATATTTCCTTTGTCAGCATAAGCTTCATTGCACTATGAAGTATCTAATTGCAGATTTCCAGAAAACTGTGTTAACAAACTGATCACTGAAGAGAAACGTGTAACTCTCTGAGTTGCATTCACACATGGCAGTGCAGTTTCTCAGAAAGCTTCTCTCTAGTTATTATGTGAGGATATTTCCTTTTTCACCATAGCCCTCAATGAGCTACCAAATATCACTTTGCTGAATCCACGAGAACACTGTTATCAAAGTGTTCCAAGAAGGGAAAGGTGGAAATCTGGGTGATGAAGTCACACATCAGAAACAATCTCTCGAAAAGCTTCTCTCTAGTTATTATGTGAGGATATTTCCTTTTTCACCATGGGCCCCAATGCGCTCCCTAATATCACTTTGCAGTTTCCACGAAAAGAGTGTTAGCAAACTGCTTCCTGAGGTGTAAGTTGTAAGTCTGTGACATGAACTCACTGATCAGAAAAAAGTTTCTCAGAAAGCTTCTCTCACGTTTTGAACTGATGAAATTTCCTTTATCAGAGTAGGCCTCTATGCCATCCAAGGAAGCCCTTCTCAGGTTCCTCAAAAACAGTGTTAATGGACTGCTCCACGAAACATAAGTGTACCTCTGTGAGATGAATTCACACATCACCAAGAAGTTTCTAAGAAAGCTTCTTTCTAGTTTTCATCTGAGAATGTTTCCTTTGTCACCATAATCTTCATTGCGCTATGAAGTACCTAATTGCAGATTTCCAGACAACTGTGTTAACAAATTGATCACTGAAGAAAAACGTGTAACTCTGTGAGTTGCATTCACACATGGCAGTGCAGTTTCTCAGAAAGCTTCTCTCTAGTCATTATGTGAGGATATTTCCTTTTTCACCATAGCCCTCCATGAGCTCCCATATATCACTTTGCTGAATCCACGAGAACACTGTTATCAAAGTGTTCCAAGAAGGGAAGGCTGGAAATCTGGGTGATGTAGTCACACATCAGACAGCAATCTCTCAAAAAGCTTCTCTCTAGTTATTATGTGGCGATATTTCCTTTTTCACCTTGAGCCCCTATAGGCTCTCAAATATCACTTTGCATTTTTCACGAAGAGAGTGTTAGCAAACTGCTTCCTGAGATGTACGTTGTAAGACTGTAACATGAACTCACTGATCAGAAAGAAGTTTCTCAGAAAGCTTCTTTCACCTTTTGAACTGATGAAATTTCCTTTTTCAGCGTAGAACTCAATGCGATTCAAAGAAGCCCTTGTCAGGTTCCTCAAAGACAGTGTTAATGGACTGCTCCACGAAACATAAGTGTAACTCTGTGAGATGAATTCACACATCACCAAGAAGTTTCTAAGAAAGCTTCCTTCTAGTTTTCATCTGAAGATATTTCCTTTGTCACCGAAGGCTTCATTGCGCTATGAAGTATCTAATTGCAGATTTCCAGAAAACTGTGTTAACATACTGATCATTGAAGAGAAAAGTGTACCTCTGTGAGTTGCATTCACACATGGCAATGCAATTTCTCCGAAAGCTTCCCGCTAGTTATTATGTGAGTATATCTGCTTTTTCACCATCGGCCCTTATGGGCTCCCAAATATCACTTTGCAGAATCAAACGACAACAGTGTTACCAACCTGTTCCAAGAATTCAGGGTGGAACTCTGTGTGATGAAGTCACACATCAGAAAGCAATCTCTCAAAAAGCTTCTCTCTAGTTATTATGTGAGGATATTTCCTTTTTCACCATGGGCCCCAATTGGCTCCCAAATATCACTTTGCAGATTCCACGAAAAGAGTGTGAGCAAACTGCGTCCTGAGGTTTAAGTTGTAAGTCTGTGACATGAACTCACTGATCAGAAAGAAGTTTCTCAGAAAACTTCTTTCACGTTTTGATTTGATGAAGTTTCCTTTATCGGCATAGAACTCAATGCGATTCAAAGAAGCCCTTGTCAGGTTCCTCAAAGACAGTGTTAATGGACTGCTCCACGAAACATACGTGTAACTATGTGAGATGAATTCACACCTCACCAAGAAGTTTCTAAGAAAGCTTCCTTCTAGTTTTCATCTGAAGATATTTCCTTTGTCACCATAAGCTTCATTGTGCTATGAAGTATCTAATTGCAGATTTCCAGAAAACTGTGTTAACAAACTGATCATTGAAGAGAAAAGTGTAACTCTGTGAGTTGCATTCACACATGGCAATGCAATTTCTCCGAAAGCTTCCCGCTAGTTATTATGTGAGGATATCTCCTTTTTCACCCTGGGCCCTTATGGGCTCCGAAATATCACTTTGCAGAATCAAAGGACAACAGTGTTAGCAAATTTTTCCAAGAAGGGAAGGGTGGAACTCTGTGTGATGAAGTCACACATCAGAAAGCAATCTCTCAAAAAGCTTCTCTCTAGTTATTATGTGAGGATACTAACTTTTTCACCATGGGCCCCTATGGGCTCCCAAATATCACTTTGCAGTTTCCACGAAAAGAGTGTGAGCAAACTGCTTCCTGAGGTTTAAGTTGTAAGTCTGTGAGATGAACTCACTGAGCAGAAAGAAGTTTCTCAGAAAGCTTCTCCAACGTTTTGAACTGATGAAATTTCCTTTATCAGCATAGGCCTCAATGTCATCCAAAGAAGCCCATCTCAGGTTCCTCAAAAACAGTGTTAATGGACTGCTCCACGTAACGTAAGTGTAACTCTGTGAGATGAATTCACACATCACCAAGAAGTTTCTAAGAAAGCTTCTTTCTAGTTTTCATCTGAGAATATTTCCTTTGTCAGCATGAGCTTCATTGCGCTATGAAGTATCTCACTGCAGATTTCCAGAAAACAGTGTTAACACACTGACCACTGAAGAGAAACGTGTAACTCTGTGAGTGGCATTCTCGGATGGCAGTGCATTTTTTCAGAAAGCTTCTCTCTATTTATTATGTGAGGATATTTCCTTTTTCACCAAAGCCCTCAAAGAGCTCCCAAATATCACTTTGCTGAATCGATGAGAACACTGTTATCAAAGTGTTCCAAGAAGGGAAGTGTGGAAATCTGGGTGATGAAGTCACACATCAGAAAGCAATCTCTCAAAAAGCTTCTCTCTAGTTATTATGTGAGGATATTTCCTTTTTCACCATGGGCCCCTATGGGCTCCCAAATATCACTTTGCAGTTTCCACAAAAAGAGTGTTAGCAAACTGCTTCCTGATTTGTACGTTGTACGTCTGTAACATGACTCACTGATCAGGAAGAAGTTTCTCAGAAAGCTTCTTTCACGTTTTGAACTGATGAAATTTCCTTTATCAGCGTAGGCCTCAATGCCATCCAAATAAGCCCTTCTCAGTTTCCTCAAAAACAGTGTTAATGGACTGCTCCACGTAACATAAGTGTAACTCTGTGATATGAATTCAAACATCACCAAGAAGTTTCTTAGAAATCTTCATTCTAGTTTTCATCTGAGAACATTTCCTTTGTCACCGTAGGTTTCATTGTGCTATGAAGTATCTAATTGCAGATTTCCAGAAAACTGTGTTAACAAAATGATCACTTAAGAGAAACGTGTAACTCTGTGAGTTGAGTTCACATATGGCAATGCAGTTTCTCCGAAAGCTTCTCTCTAGGTATTATGTGAGTATATCTCCTTTTTCACCATGGGCCCTTATGGGCTCCCAAATATCACTTTGCAGAATCAAACGACAACAGTGTTAGCAAACTGTTCAAAGAAGGGAAGGGTGGAACTCTGTGTGATGAAGTCACACATCAGAAAGCTATCTCTCAAAAAGCTTCTCTCTACTTATTATGTGAGAATATTTCCTTTTTCACCATGGGCCCCTATGGGCTCCCAAATATCACTTTGCAGTTTCCACGAAAAGAGTATGAGCAAACTGCTTCCTGAGGTTTAAGTTCTAAGTCTGTGAGATGAAATCACTGATCAGAAAGAAATTTCTCAGAAAGCTTCTTTCATGGTTTAAACGATGAAATTTCCTTTATCAGCGTAGGCCTCAATGCCATCCACAGAAGCCCTTCTCAGGTTCCTCAAAAACAGTGTTAATGGACTGCTCCACGTAACATAAGTATAACTCTGTGAGATGAATTCACACATCACAAAGAAGTTTCTAAGAAAGCTTCCTTCTAATTTTCATCTGAGAATATTTCCTTTGTCACCACAAGCTTCATTGCGCTTTGAATTATCTAATTGCAGATATCCAGAAAACTGTGTTAACAAACTGATCACTGAAGAGAACGTGTAACTCTGTGAGTTGCATTCACACATTTCAGTGCAGTTTCTCAGAAAGCTTCTCTCTAGTTATTATGTGAGGATATTTCCTTTTTCACCATAGCCCGCAATGAGCTCCCAAATATTACTTTGCTGAATCCATGAGAACACTGTTATCAAAGTGTTCCAAGAAGGGAAGTGTGGAAATCTGGGTGATGAAGTCACACATCAGAAACCAATCTCTCAAAAAGCTTCTCTCTAGTTATTATGTGAGGATATTTCCTTCTTCACCATAGCCCACAATGAGCTCCCAAATATCACTTTGCTGAATCCACGAGAACACTGTGATCAAACTGTTGCCAGAAGGGAAGGGTGGAAATATGGGTGATGAAGTCACACATCAGAAACAATCTCTCAAAAAGCTTGTCTCTAGTTATTATGTGAGGATATTTCCTTTTCACCATGGGCCCCTATGGGCTCCCAAATATCACTTTGCAGTTTCCACGAAAAGAGTGTGAGGAAACTGCTTCCTGAGGTTTAAGTTGTAAGTCTGTGAGATGAACTCACTGATCAGAAAGAAGTTTCTCAGAAAGCTTCTTTCACGTTTTGAACTGATGAAATTTCCTTTATCAGCGTAGGCCTCAATGCGATTCAAAGAAGCCCTTGTGAGGTTCCTCAAAGACAGTGTTAATGGACTGCCCCACGAAACATAAGTGTAACTCTGTGAGATGAATTCACACATCACCAAGAAATTTCTAAGAAAGCTTCTTTCTAGTTTTCATCTGAGAATATTTCCTTTGACAGCATGAGCTTCATTGCGCTATGAAGTATCTAATTGCAGATTTCCAGAAAACTGTGTTAACAAACTGATCACTGAAGAGAAACGTGTAACTCTGTGAGTTGCATCCACACATGGCAATGAAATTTCTTCGAAAGCTTCTGTCTACTTATTATGTGAGTATATCACCTTTTTCACCACGGGCCCTTATGGGCTCCCAAATATCACTTTGCAGAATCAAACGACAACAGGGTTAGCAAACTGTTCCAAGAAGTGAAGGGTGGAACTCTGTGTGATGAAGTCACACATCAGAAAGCCATCTCTCAAAAAGAATCTCTCTAGTTATTATGTGAGGATATTTTCTTTTTCACCATGGGCCCCTATGGGCTCCCAAATATCACTTTGCAGTTTCAACGAAAAGAGTGTGAGCAAACTGCTTCCTGAGGTTTAAGTTTGAAGTCTGTGAGATGAACTCACTGATCAGAAAGAAGTTTCTCAGAAAGCATCTTTCATGGATTGAACGATGAAATTTCCTTTATCAGCGTAGACCTCAATGCCATCCAAAGAAGCCTTTCTCAGATTCCTCAAAAACAGTGTTAATGGACGGCTCCACGTAACATAAGTGTAACTCTGTGAGATGAATTCACACATCACCAAGAAGTTTCTAAGAAAGCTTCTTTCTAGTTTTCATCTGAGAATATTTCCTTTGTCAGCATAAGCTTCATTGCACTATGAAGTATCTAATTGCAGATTTCCAGAAAACTGTGTTAACAAACTGATCACTGAAGAGAAACGTGTAACTCTCTGAGTTGCATTCACACATGGCAGTGCAGTTTCTCAGAAAGCTTCTCTCTAGTTATTATGTGAGGATATTTCCTTTTTCACCATAGCCCTCAATGAGCTACCAAATATCACATTGCTGAATCCACGAGAACACTGTTATCAAAGTGTTCCAAGAAGGGAAAGGTGGAAATCTGGGTGATGAAGTCACACATCAGAAACAATCTCTCGAAAAGCTTCTCTCTAGTTATTATGTGAGGATATTTCCTTTTTCACCATGGGCCCCAATGCGCTCCCTAATATCACTTTGCAGTTTCCACGAAAAGAGTGTGAGCAAACTGCTTCCTGAGGTTTAAGTTGTAAGTCTGTGAGATGAACTCACTGATCAGAAAGAGGTTTCTCAGAAAGCTTCTTTCACGGATTGAACTGATGAAATTTCCTTCATCAGCGTATGCCTCAATGCAATCCAAAGAAGCCCTTCTCAGGTTCCTCAAAAGCAGTGTTAATGAACTGCTCCACGTAACATAAGTGGAACTCTGTGAGATGAATTCACACATCACCAAGAAGTTTCAAAGAAACTTCTTTCTAGTTTTCATCTGTGACCATTTCCTTTGTCATCAAAAGCTTCATTGCGCTATGAAGTATCTAATTGCAGATTTCCAGAAACCTGTGTTAACAAACTGATCACTGAAGAGAAACGTGTAACTCTCTGAGTTGCATTCACACATGGCAATGCAATTTCTCCGAAAGCTTCTCTCTAGTTATTATGTGAGGGTATCTCCTATTTCACCATGGGCCCTTAAGGGCTCCCAAATATCACTTTGCAGAATCAAACGACGACAGTGTTAGCAAACTGTTCCAAGAAGGGAAGTGTGGAACTCTGTGTGATGAAGTCACACATCTGAAAGCAATCTCTCAAAAAGCTTCTCTCTAGTTATTATGTGAGGATATCTCCTTTTTCACCATGGGCCACTATGGGCTCACAAATATCACTTTGCATTTCCCACGGAAAGAGTGTTAGCAAACGGCTTCCTGAGGTGTACGTTGTAAGTCTGTGACATGAACTCACTGATCAGAAAGAAGTTTCTCAGAAAGCTTCTTTCACGTTTTGAACTGATGAAATTTCCTTTAACAGCGTAGGGCTCAAAGTCATCCCTAGAAGACCTTCTCAGGTTCCTCAAAAATAGTGTTGATGGACTGCTCCACGTAACATAAGTGTAACTCTGTGAGCTGAATTCACGCATCACCAAGAAGTTTCTAAGAAAGCTTCTTGCTATTTTTCATCTGAGAATATTTCCTTTGTCACCACAAGCTCCATTGCGCTATGAAGTATGTAATTACAGATGTACAGATATCTGTGTTAACAAACTGATCACTGAAGAGAAACGTGTAACTCTGTGAGTTGCATTCTCACATGGCAGTGCAGTTTCTCAGAAAGCTTCTCTCTAGTTATTATGCGAGGATATTTCCCTTTTCACCATAGCCATCAATGAGCTCCCAAATATCACTTTGCTGAATCCACGAGAACACTGTTATCAAAGAGTTCCAAGAAGGGAAGGGTGGAAATCTGGGTGATGAAGTCACACATCAGAAAGCAATCTCTCAAAAAGCTTCTCTCTAGTTATAATGTGAGGATTTTCCTTTTTCACCACGGACCCCTATGGGCTCCCAAATATCACTTTGCAGTTTCCACGAAAAGAGTGTGAGCAAACCCCTTAATGAGGTCTAAGTTGTAAGTCTGTGAGATGAACTCACTGATCAGAAAGAAGTTTCTCAGAATGCTTCTTTCACGTTTTGAACTGATGAAATTTCCTTTATCAGCGTAGGCCTCAATGACATCCAAGGAAGCCCTTCTCAGGTTCCTCAAAAACAGTGTTAATGGACTGCTCCCCATAACATAAGTGTAACACTGTGAGCTGAATTCACGCATCACCAAGAAGTTTCTATGAAATCTTCTTTCTAGTTTTCATCTGAGAATATTTCCTTTGTCACCGTAAGATTCATTGCGCTCTGAAGTATCTAATGGCAGATTTCCAAAAAACTGTGTTAACAAACTGATCACTGAAGAGAAACGTGTAACTCTGTGAGTTGCATTCACACATGGCAATGCAATGTCTCCGAACGCTTCTCTCTAGTTATTATGTGAGGATATTTCCTTTTTCACCTTAGCCCTCAATGAGCTCTCAAATATCACTTTGCTGAATCCACGAGAACAGTGTTATCAAAGTGTTCCAAGAAGGGAAGGGTGGAACTCTGTGTGATGAAGTCACACATCAGAAAGCAATCTCTCAAAAAGCTTCTCTCTAGTTATTATGTGAGGATATTTCCTTTTTCACCACGGTCCCCTATGGGCTCCCAAATATCACTTTGCAGTTTCCACGAAAAGAGTGTGAGCAAACTGCTTCCTGAGGTTTAAGTTGTAAGTCTGTGAGATGAACTCACTGATCAGAAAGAAGTTTCTCAGAATGCTTCTTTCACTTTTTGAACTGATGAAATTTCCTTTATCAGCGTAGGCCTCAATGACATCCAAAGAAGCCCTTCTCAGGTTCCTCAAAAACAGTGTTAATGGACTGCTCTACGTAACATAAGTGTAACTCTGTGAGATGAATTCACACATCACCAAGAAGTGTCTAAGAAAGCTTCTTTCTAGTTTTCATCTGAGAATATTTCCTTTGTCACCATAAGCTTCATTGCGCTATGAAGTCTCATTACAGATTTCCAGAACACTGTGTTAACAAACTGATCACTGAAGAGAAACGTTTAACTCTGTGAGTTGCATTCACACATGGAAGTGCAGTTTCTCAGAAAGCTTCTCTCTTGTTATTATGTGAGGATATTTGCTTTGTCACCATAGCCCTCAATGAGCTCCCAAATGTCACCTTGCTGAATCCACGAGAACTCTGTTATCAAAGTGTTCCAAGAAAGGAAGGGTGGAATTCTGGGTGATGAAGTCACACTACAGAAAGCAATCTCTCAAAAAGCTTCTCTCTAGTTATTATGTGAGGATATTTCCTTTCTCACCATGGGCCTCTGTGGGCTCCCAAATATCACTTTGCAGTTTCCACGAAAAGAGTGTTTTCAAACTGCTTCCTGTGTTGGACGTTGTAAGTCTGTGACATGAACTCACTGATCAGAAAGAAGTTTCTCAGAAAGCTTCTTTTACGTTTTGAAATGATGAAATTTCCTTTATCAGCGTAGAACTCAATGCGATTCAAAGAAAGCCTTGTCAGGTTCCTCAAAGACAGTGTTAATGGACTGCTCCACGTAACATAAGTGTAACTCTGTGAGATGAATTCTCACATCACCAAGAAGTTTCTAAGAAAGCTTCTTTCTAGTTTTCATCTGAGAATATTTCCTTTGTCACCATAAGCTTCATTGTGCTATGAAGTATCTAGTTGCAGATTTCCAGAAAACTGTGTTTACAAACTGATCACTGAAGAGAAACGTGTAACTCTGTGAGTTGCATTCACACATGGCATTGCAGTTTCTCAGAAAGCTTCTCTCTTGTTATTATGTGAGGATATTTCCTTTTTCACCATAGCCCTCAATGAGCTCTCAAATATCACTTTGCTGAATCCACGAGAACACTGTTATCAAAGTGTTCCAAGAAAGGAAGGTTGGAATTCTGGGTGATGAAGTCACACTTCAGAAAGCAATCTCTCAAAAAGCCTCTCTCTAGTTATTTTTTGAGGATATTTCCTTTTCCACCATGGGCCCCTGGGGGCTCCCAAGTATCACTTTGCAGTTTCCAGAAAAAGAGTGTTAGCAAACTGCTTCCTGAGGTGTAAGTTGTAACTCTCTGACATGAACTCACTGATGAGAAAGAAGTTTCTCAGAAAGCTACTTTAACGTTTTGAACTGATGAAATTTCCTTTATCAGCGTAGACCTCAATGCGATTCAAGGAAGCCCTTGTCAGGTTCCTAAATGACAGTGTTAATGGACTGCTCCACGAAACGTAAATGTAACTCTGTGAGATGAATTAACACATCACCAAGAAGTCTCTAAGAAAGCTTCATTCTAGTTTTCATCTGAAGATATTTCCTTTGTCACCGTAGGCTTCATTACGCTATGAAGTGTCCAATTGCAGATTTCCAGAAAACAGTGTTAACAAACTGATCACTGAAGAGAAACGTGTAACTCTTTGAGTTGCATTCACACATGGCAATGCAATTTCTCCGAAAGCTTCTCTCTAGTTATTATGTGAGTATATCTCGTTTTTCACCATGGGCCCTTTTGGGCTCCCAAATATCACTTTGCAGAATCAAACGACAACAGTGTTAGTAAACTGTTCCAAGAAGGGAACGGTCGAACTCTGTGTGATGAAGTCACACATCAGAAAGCAAACTCTCAAAAAGCTTCTGTTTAGTTATTATGTGAGGATATTTCCTTTTTCACCATGGGCCCCTATAGGCTCCCAAATATCACTTTGCAGTTTCCCCGAAAAGAGTGTGAATAAACTGCTTCCTGAGGTTTAAGTTGTAAGTCTGTGAGATGAACTCACTGATCAGAAAGAAGTTTCTCAGAAAGCTTCCTTCACGTTTTGAGCTGATGAAATTTCCTTTATCAGCCTAGGCCTCAATGCCATCCAAAGAAGCCCTTCTCAGGTTCCTCAAAAACAGTGTTAATGGACTGCTCCACGTAACATAAGTGTAACTCTGTGAGATGAATTCACATATCACCAAGAAGTTTCTAAGAAAGCTTCTTTCTAGTTTTCATCTGAGAATATTTCCTTTGTCAGCATAAGCTTCATTGCGCTATGAATTATCTAATTGCAGATGTCCAGAAAATTGTGTTAACAAACTGATCACTGAAGAGTAAGTTGTAACTCTGTGAGTTGCATTCACACATGGCAGTGCAGTTTCTCAGAAAGCATCTCTCTAGTTATTACGAGAGGATATTTCCTTTTTCACCATAGCCCTCAATGAGCTCTCAAATATCAATTTGCTGAATCCAATAGAACACTGTTATCAAAGTGTTCCAAGAAGAGAAGGGTGGAAATCTCGGTGATGAAGTCACACATCAGAAAGCAATCTCTCAAAAAGCCTCTCTCTAGTTATTATGTGAGGATATCTCCTTCTTCACCATGGGCCCCTATGGGCTCCCAAATATCACTTTGCAGTTTCCACGAAAAGAGTGTAAGCAAACTGCTTCCTGAGTTGTAACTTGTAACTCTCTGACATGAACTCACTGATCAGAAAGAAGTTTCTCAGAAAGCTTCTTTCACGTTTTGAACTGATGAAATTTCCTTTATCAGCGTAGACCTCAATGCGATTCAAAGAAGCCCTTGTCAGGTTCCTCAAAGACAGTGTTAATGGACTGCTCCACGAAACATAAGTGTAACTCTGTGAGATGAATTCACACATCACCAAGAAGTTTCTAAGAAAGCTTCTTTCTAGTTTTCATCCGAAGATATTTCCTTTGTCGCCGTAGACTTCATTGCTTTATGAAGTATCTCATTGCAGATTTCCAGAAAACTGTGTTAAAAAACTGATCACTGAAGAGAAACGTGTAACTCTGTGAGTTGCATTCACACATGGCAGTGCAGTTTCTCCGAAAGCTTCTCTCTAGTTGTTATGTGAGTATATCTCATTTTTCACCATGGGCGCTTATGGGCTCCCAAATACCATTTTGCAGAATCAAACGACAACAGTGTTAGCAAACAGTTCCAAGAAGGGAAGGGTGGAACTCTGTGTGATGAACTCACACATCAGAAAGCAATCTCTCAAAAATCTTCTCTCTAGTTATTATGTGAGTATATTTCCTTTTTCACCATGGGAACCTAAGGGCTCCCAAATATCACTTTGCAGTTTCCACGAAAAGAGTGTTAGCAAACTGCTTCCTGAGGTGTAAGTTGTAAGTCTGTGAGATGAACTCACTGATCAGAAAGAAGTTTCTCAGAAAGCTTCTTTCACGTTTTGAACTGATGAAAATTCCTTTATCGGCGTAGGACTCAATGCCATCCAAAGACGCCGTTCTCAGGTTCCTCAAAAACAGTGTTAATGGACTGCTCCATGTAACATAAGTGTAACTCTGTGAGATGAATTCACACATCACGAAGAAGTTTCTAAGAAAGCTTCTTTCTAGTTTTCATCTGAGGATATTTCCTTTGTCACCATATGCTTCATTGTGCTATGACGTATCTAATTTCAGATTTCCAGAAAACTGTGTTAACAAACTGATCACTGAAGAGAAACGTGTAACTCTGTGAGTTGCATTCACACATGGCAGTGCAGTTTCTCAGAAAGCTTCTGTCTAGTTATTATGTGAGGATATTTCCTTTTTCACCGTAGCCCCCAATGAGCTCCCAAATATCACTTTGCTGAATCCACGAGATCACTGTTATCAAAGTGTTCCAAGAAGGGAAGGGTGGAAATCTGTGAGATGAAGTCACACATCAGAAAGCAATCTCTCAAAAAGCTTCTCTCTAGTTATTATGTGAGGATATCTCCTTTTTCAAAATGGGCCCCTATGGGCTCCCAAATATCACTTTGCAGTTTCCACGAAAAGGTTGTTAGCAAACTGCTTCCTGAGGTGTAAGTTGTAAATCTGAGACTTGAAGTCACTGATCAGAAAGATGTTTCTCAGAAAGCTTCTTTCACGTTTTGAACTGATGAAATTTCCTTTATCAGCGTAGACCTCAATGCGATTCAAAGAAGCCCTTGTCAGTTTCCTGAAAGACAGTGTTAATGGACTCCTCCACGAAACATAAGTGTAACTCTGGGAGATGAATTCACACATCACCAAGAAGTTTCTAAGAAAGCTTCTTTCTACTTTTCATCTGAAGATATATCCTTTGACACCGTAGGCTTCATTGCGCTATGAAGTATCTAAATAGAGATTTCCAGAAAACTGTGTTAACAAACTGATCACTGAAGAGAAACGTGTAACTCTGTGAGTTGCATTCACACAGGGCAATGCAATTTCTCCGAAAGCTTCTCTCTAGTTTTTATGTGAGTATATCTCCTTTTTCACCATGTGCAATTATGGGCTCCCAAATATCACTTTGCAGAATCAAACGACAACAGTGTTAGCAAACTGTTCCAAGAAGGAAAGTGTGGAACTCTGTATGATGAAGTCCCATATCAGAAAGCAATCTCTCAAAAAGCTTCTCTCTAGTTATTATGTGAGGATATTTCCTTTTTCACCATGGGCCCCTATGGGCTCCCAAATATCACTTTGCAGTTTCCACGAAAGAGTTTGAGCAAACTGCTTCCTGAGGTTTAAGTTGTAAGTCTGTGAGATGAACTCACTGATCAGAAAGAAGTTTCTCACAAAGCTCCTTTCACGTTTTGAACTGATGAAATTTCCTTTATCAGCGTAGGCCTCAATGCCATCCAAAAAGCCCTTCTCAAGTTCCTCAAAAGCAGTGTTAATGGACTGCTCCACGTAACATAAGTGAAACTCTGTGAGATGAATTCACACATCACCAAGAAGTTTCTAAGAAATCTACTTTCTAGTTTTCATCTGAGAATATTTCCTTTGTCACCATAAGCTTCATGTCGTTATGAAGTATCTGATTGCAGATTTCCAGAAAACTGTGTTAAGAAACTGATCACTGAAGAGAAACGTGTAACTCTGTGAGTTGCATTCACACATGGCAGTGCAGTTTCTCAGAAAGCTTCTCCCTAGTTATTATGTGAGGATATTTCCTTTTTCACCGTAGCCCTCAATGGGCTCCCAAATATCACTTTGCTGAATCCACGAGAACACTGTTATCAAAGTGTTCCAAGAAAGGAAGGGTGGAAATCTGGGCGATGAAGTCACACATCAGAAAGCAATCTCTCAAAAAGCTTCTCTCTAGTTATTATGTGAGGATATATCCTTTTTCACCATGGGCCCCTATGGGCTCCCATATATCACTTTGCAGTTTCCACGAAAGGAGTGTGAGCAAACTGCTTCCTGAGGTTTAAGTTGCAAGTCTGTGACATGAACTCACTGATCAGAAAGAAGTTTCTCAGAAAGCTTCTTTCACGTTTTGAACTGTTGAAATTTCCTTTATCAGCGTAGGCCTCAATGCCATCCAAAGAAGCCCTTCTCAGGTTCCTCAAAAACCATGTTAATGGACTGCTCCACGTAACATAAGTGTAACTCTGTGAGATGAATTCACATATCACCTAGAAGTTTCTAAGAAAGCTTCTTTCTAGTTTTCATCTGAGAATATTTCCTTTGTCACCATAAGCTTCATTGCGCTATGAAGTATCTAATTGCAGATTTCCAGAAATCTGTGTTAACAAACTGATCACTGAAGAGAAACGTGTTACTCTGTGAGTTGCATTCACACATGGCAGTGCTGTTTCTCAGAAAGCTTCTCTCTAGTTATTATGTGAGGATATCTCCTTTTTCACCAACGCCCTCAATGAGCTCCTAAATATCACTTTGCTGAATCCACGAGAACACTGTTATCAAAGTGTTCCAAGAAGGAAAGGGTGGAAATCTGGGTGATGAAGTCACACATCAGAAAGCAATCTCTCAAAATGCTTCTCCCTAGTTATTATGTGAGGATATTCCCTTTTTCACCATGGGCCCCTTTGCGCTCCCAAATATCACTTTGCAGTTTCCACGAAAAGAGTGTGAGCAAACTGCTTCCTGAGGTTTAAGTTGTAAGTCTGTGACATGAGCTCACTGATCAGAAAGAAGTTTCTCAGAAAGCTTCTTTCACGTTTTGAACTGATGAAATTTCCTTTATCAGCATAGACCTCAATGCGATTCAAAGAAGCCCTTTTCATGTCCTCAAAGACAGTGTTAATGGACTGCTCCACGAAACATAAGTGTAACTCTGTGAGATGAATTCACACATCACCAAGAAGTTTCTCAGAAATCTTCTTTCTCGTTTTCATCTGAAGATATTTCCTTTGTCACCGTAGGCTTCATTGCACTATGAAGTATCTGATTGCAGATTTCCAGAAAACTGTGTTAACAAACTGATCACTGAAGAGAAACGTATAACTCTGTGAGTTGCATTCACACATGGCAATGCAATTTCTCCGAAAGCTTCTCTCTAGTTAGAATGTGAGTATATCTGCTTTTTCACCATGGGCCCTTAAGGGCTCCCAAATACCACATTGCAGATTCAAACGACAACAGTGTTAGCAATCTGTTCCAAGAAGGGAAGTGTGGAACTCTGTGTGATGAAGTCACACATCAGAAAGCAATCTCTCAAGAAGCTTCTCTCTATTTATTATGTGAGGATATTTCGTTTTTCACCATGGGCCCCTCTGGGCTCCAAAATATCACTTTGCAGTTTCCACGAAAAGAGTGTGAGCAAACCCCTTAATGAGGTCTAAGTTGTAAGTCTGTGAGGTGAACTCACTGATCAGAAAGAAGTTTCACAGAATGCTTCTTTTACGTTTTGAAATGATGAAATTTCCTTTATCAGCGTAAGCCTCAATGCCATCCAAAGAAGCCCTTCTCAGGTTCCTCAAAAACAGTGTTAATGGACTGCTCCTCAAAACATAAGTGTAACTCTGTGAGATGAATTCACATATCACCAAGAAGTTTGTAAGAAAGCTTCTTTCTCATTTTCATCTGAGAATATTTCCTTTGTCACCATAAGCTTCATTGCGCTCTGAAGTATCTAATTGCAGATTTCCAGAAAACTGTGTTAACAAACTGATCACTGAAGAGAAACGTGTAACTCTGTGAGTTGCATTCACACATGGCAGTGCAGTGTTCTCAGAAACCTTCTCTTATTTATTATGTGTGGATATCTCCTTTTTCACCATAGCCCTCAAAGAGCTCCCAAATATCACGTTGGTGAATCCACGAGAACACTGTTATCAAAGTGTTCCAAGAAGGGAAGGGTGGAAATCTGGGTAATGACGTCACACATCACAAAGCAATCTCTCAAAAATCTTCTCTCTAGTTATTATGTGAGGATATTTCCTTTTTCACCATGGGCCCCTATGGGCTCCCAAATATCACTTTGCAGTTTCCACGAAAAGAGTGTGAGCCAACTACTTCCTGAAGTTGAAGATGTAAGTCTGTGAGATGAACTCACTGATCAGAAAGAAGTTTCTCAGAAAGCTTCTTTCACGTTTTGAACTGATGAAATTTCCTTTATCAGCGTAGGCCTCAATGCCATCCAAAGAAGCCCTTCTCAGGTTCCTCAAAAACAGTGTTAATGGACTGCTCCACAGAACATAAGTTTAACTCTGTGAGACGAATTCACACATCACGAAGAAGTTTCTAAGAAAGCTTCTTTCTAGTTTTCATCTGAGAATATTTCCTTTGTCAGCATAAGCTTCATTGCGCTATGAAATATCTAATTGGAGATTTCCAGAAAACTGTGTTAAAAAACTGATCACTGAAGAGAATCGTGTAACTCTGTGATTTGCATTCACCCATGGCAGTGCAGTTTCTCAGAAAGCTTCTCTCTAGTTATTATGTGAGTATATCTCCTTTTTCACCTTGGGCCCTTATTGGCTAACAAATATCACTTTGCAGAATCAAACGACAACAGTGTTAGCAAACTGTTCCAAGAAGGGAAGGGTGGCACTCTGTGTGATGAAGTCACACATCAGAAAGCAATCTCTCAAAAAGCTTCTCTCTAGTTATTATGTGAGGATATTTCTTTTACACCATGGGCCCCTATGGGCTCCAAAATATCACTTTGCAGTTTCCACGAAAAGAGTGTGAACAAACTGCTTCCTGAGGTTTAAGTTGTAAGTCTGTGAGATGAACTCACTGATCAGAAAGGACTTTCTCTGAAAGCTTCTTTCACGTTTTGAACTGATGAAATTTCCTTTATCAGCATAGGCCTCAATGTCATCCAAAGAAGCCCTTCTCAGGTTCCTCAAAAACAGTGTTAATGGACTGCTCCACGTAACATAAGTGTAACTCTGTGAGATGAATTCACTCATCACCAAGAAGTTTCTAAGAAAGCTTCTTTCTAGTTTTCATCTGAGAATATTTCCTTTGTCACCATAAGTTTCATTGCGCTATGAAGTATCTAATTGCAGATTTCCAGAAAACTGTGTTAACAAACTGATCACTGAAGAGAAAAGTGTAACTCTGTGAGTTGCATTCACACATGACAGTGCAGTTTCTCAGAAAGCTTCTCTCAAGTTTTTATGTGAGGATGTTTCCTTTTTCACCATAGCCCTCAAAGAACTCTCAAATATCACTTGGAAGAATACACGACAACAGTGTTAGCAAACTGTTCCAAGAAGGAAAGGGTAGAATTCTGTGTGATGAAGTCACACATCAGAAAGCATTCTCTCACAAAGTTTCTCTCTAGTTATTATGTGAGTATATCTCCTTTTTCACCATGGGCCCTTGAGTGCTCCCAAATATCACTTTGCAGAATCAAACGACAACAGTGTTAGCAAACTGTTCCAAGAAGGTAAGGTTGGAACTCTTTGTGATGAAGTCACACATCAGAAAGCAATCTCTCAAAAAGCTTCTCTCTAGTTATTATGTGAGGATATTTCCTTTTTCACCATGGGCCCCTAAGGGCTCCCAAATATCTCTTTGCAGTTTCCACGAAAAGAGTGTTAGCAAACTGCTTCCTGAGGTTTAAGTTGTAAGTCTGTGAGATGAACACACTGATCAGAAAGAAGTTTCTCAGAAAGCTTCTTTCACGTTTTGAAATGATGAAATTTCCTTTATCAGCGTAGGCCTCAATGTCATCCAAAGAAGCCCTTGTCAGATTCCTCAAAGACAGTGTTAATGGACTGCTCCACGAATCATAAGTGTAACTCTGTGAGATGAATTCACACATCACCAAGAAGTTTCTATGAAAGCTTCTTTCTACTTTTTTTCTGAGGATATTGCCTTTGTCACCATAAGCTTCATTGCACTGTGAAGTATCTAATTGCAGATTTCCAGAAATCTGTGTTACCAAACTGATCACTGAAGAGAAACGTGTAACTCTGTGAGGTGCATTCACACATGGCAGTGCAGTTTCTCAGAAAGCTTCTCTCTAGTTATTATGTGAGGATATTTCCTTTTTCACCATGGACCCCTATGGGCTCCCAAATATCACTTTGCAGTTTCCACGAAAAGAGTGTTAGGATTCTGCTTCTTGAGGTGTACGTTGTAAGTCTGAGACATGAACTCACTGATCAGAAAGAAGTTTCTCAGAAAGCTTCTTTCACGTTTTGAACTGATTAAATTTCCTTTATCAGTCTAGACCTCAATGCGATTCAAAGAAGCCCTTGTCAGGTTCCTCAAAGACAGTGTTAATGAACTGCTACACGAAACATAAGTGTAACTCTGTGAGATGAATTCACACATCACCAAGAAGTTTCTAAGAAAGCTTCTTTCTAGTTTTCATCTGAAGATATTTCCTTTTTCACCGTAGGCTTCATTGCGCTATGAAGTATCTAATTGCAGATTTCCAGAAAACTGTTTTAAAAACCTGATCACTGAAGAGAAACGTGTAACTCTGTGAGTTGCATTCACACATGGCAATGCAATTTCTCCGAAAGCTTCTCTCTAGTTATTATGTGAGTATACCTCCTTTTTCACCCTGGGCCCTTATGTGCTCCGAAATATCACTTTGCAGAATCAAAGGACAACAGTGTTAGCAAACTGTTCCAAGAAAGGAAGGGTGGAACTCTGTGTGATGAAGTCACACATCAGAAAGCAATCTCTCAAAAAGCTTCTCTCTAGTTATTATGTGAGGATATTTCCTTTTTCTCCATGGGCCCCTATGGGCTCCCAAATATCACTTTGCAGTTTCCACGAAAGAGTGTGATCAAACTGCTTCCTGAGTTTGAAGTTGTAAGTCTGTGAGATGAACTCACTGATCAGAAAGAAGTTTCTCAGAAAGCTTCTTTCACGTTTTGAACTGATGAAATTTCCTTTATCAGCATAGGTCTCAATGTCATCCAAAGAAGCCCTTGTCAGATTCCTCAAAAACAGTGTTAATGGACTGCTCCACGTAACATAAGTGTAACTCTGTGAGATGAATTCACCTATCACCAAGAAGTTTCTAAGAAAGCTTCTTTCTAGTTTTCTTCTGAGAATATTTCCTTTGTCACCATAAGCTTCATTGCGCTATGAATTATCTAATTGCAGATTTCCAGAAAACTGTGTTAACAAACTGATCACTGAAGAGAAACGTGTAACTCTGTGAGTTGCATTCACACATGGCAGTGCAGTTTCTCAGAAAGCTTCTCCCTAGTTATTATGTGAGGATATTTCCTTTTTCACCATAGCCCTCAATGAGCTCCCAAATATCACTTTGCTGAATCCACGAGAACACTGTTATCAAAGTGTTCCAAGAAGATAAGGGTGGAAATCTGGGTGATGAAGTCACACATCAGAAAGCAATCTCTCAAAAAGCTTCTCTCTAGTTATTATGTGAGGATATTTCCTTTTTCACCATGGGGCCCTATGGGCTCCCAAATATCACTTTGCAGTTTCCACGAAAAGAGTGTTAGTAATCTGCTTCCTGAGGTGTACGTTGTAAGTCTGAGACATGAACTCACTGATCAGAAAGAAGTTTCTCAGAAAGCTTCTTTCACGTTTTGAACTGATGAAATTTCCTTTATCAGCGTAGACCTCAATGCGATTCAAAGAAGCCCTTGTCATGTTCCTCGAAGACAGTGTTAATGGACTGCTCCATGAAACATAAGTGTAACTCTGTGAGATGAATTCACACATCACCAAGAAGTTTCTAAGAAAGCTTCTTTCTAGTTTTCTTCTGAGGATATTTCCTGTGTCACCGTAAGCTTCATTGCGCTATGAAGTATCTAATTGCAGATTTCCAGAAATCTGTGTTAATAAACTCATCACTGAAGAGAAACGTGTAACTCTGTAACTTGCAATCACACATGGCAATGCAGTTTCTCAGAGAGCTTCTCTCTAGTTATTATGTGAGTATATCTCCCTTTTCACCCTGTGCCCTTATGGGCTCCCAAATATTACTTTGCAGAATCAAACGACCACAGTGTTAGCAAACTGTTCCAAGAAGGGAAGGGTGGAACTCTGTGTGATGAAGTCACACATCAGAAAGAATCTCTCAAAAAGCTTCTCTCTAGTTATTATGTGAGGATATTTCCTTTTTCACCATGGGCCCCTATGGGCTCCCAAATATCACTTTGCAGTTTCCACGAAAAGAGTGTAAGGCATCTGCTTCCTGAGGTTTAAGTTGTAAGATTGTGAGCTGAACTCACTGATCAGAAAGAAGTTTCTCAGAAAGCGTCTTTCACGTTTTGAACTGATGAAATTTCCTTTATCAGCGTAGACTTCAATGCGAGTCAAAGAAGCCCTTGTCAGGTTCCTCAAAGACAGTGTTAATGGACTGCTCCACGAAACATAAGTGTAACTCTGTGAGATGAATTCACACATCACCAAGAAGTTTCTAAGAAAGCTTCTTTCTAGTTTTCATCTGAAGATATTTCCTTTGTCACCGTAGGGTTCATTGCGCTATGAAGTATCTAATAGCAGATTTTCAGAAAACTGTGTTAACAAACTGATCACTGAAGAGAAACGTGTAACTCTGTGATTTGCATTCACACATGGCAATGCAGTTTCTCAGAGAGCTTCTCTCTAGTTATTATGTGAGTATATCTCCTTTTTCACCATGGGCGCTTATGGGCTCCCAAATACCATTTTGCAGAATCAAACGACAACAGTGTTAGCAAACTGTTCCAAGACGGGACGGGTGGAACTCTGTGTGATGAAGTCCCACATCAGAAAGCAATCTCTCAAAAAGCTTCACTCTAGTTATTATGTGAGGATATTTCCTTTTTCACCATGGGCCCCTATGGGCTCCCAAATATCACTTTGCAGTTTCCACGAAAAGAGTGTTAGTAAACTGCTTCCTGAGTTTTAAGTTGTAAGTCTGTGACTTGAACTCACTGATCAGAAAGAAGTTTCTCAGAAAGCTTTTTTCAAGTTTTGAAATGATGAAATTTCCTTTATCCGCGTAGGCCTCAATGCGGTTCAAAGAAGCCCTTGTCAGGTACCTCAAAGACAGTGTTAATGGACTGCTCCACGAAACATAAGTGTAACTCTGTGAGATGAATTCACACATCACCAAGAAGTTTCTAAGAAAGTTTCTTTCTAGTTTTCTTCTGAGGATATTTCCTTTGTTACCATAAGCTTCATTGCGCTATGAAGTATCAAATGCTGATTTCCAGAAAACTGTGTTAACAAACTGATCACTGAAGAGAAACGTGTAACTATGTGAGTTGCAGTCACACATGGCAGTGCAGTTTCTCAGAAAGCTTCTCTCTAGTTATTATGTGAGTATATCTCCTTTTTCACCATGGGTCCTCATGGGCTCCTGTGGGGAAAACAGAGGTCGGCTTGTTAGTGTGTTTATATAGAAAGAAGTAAATTTAAGAGACTCCATTTGGCTCTGTATTTGAGATGCTGTTAATCTGTGACTCTACCCCCAATCCTGTCCTTGCTAGAGACATCGCTGTGGTAATTAAGGTTGAAAAGATTTTGGGCTGTAAGGAATGTGCTTTGTTAGGCAAATGCTTAAAGCCTGCTTGTGGTTGAAGGTCAGTACCATTCTCTTAAATCTCAGTAAAAGAAAAACATCTGTCTCCTGCCCGTCCCGGGGCAAATGGAACATCTCCGTGTATCTGTATATCTTACTGCTGATTTACTCCCTTATCTTTTGAGCAATAAATACTGAAGGAACTCAGGGGCTGGTGCCGGTGTGGGTCCTCTGTAAGCACAGCACCGGTCCCCTAGGTCCCGCTTTTCTTTCTCTATACTTTGTCTCTGTGTATTATTCTTTTTCTCAAGTCTCTCGTTCCACCTAACGAGAAGCACCCACAGGTGTGGAGGGGCAGGCCACCCCTTCATCTGGTGCCCAACGTGGAGGCTTTTCTCTAAGGTGAAGGTACGCTGTAGCGTGGTCATTGAGGACAAGTCGACGAGAGACTCCCGAGTACGTCTACAGTCAGCCTTGCGGTAAGCTTGTGCGCTCGGAAGAACCTAGGGTAACAATGGGGCAAACTAAAAGTAAATATGCCTCTTATCGCAGCTTTATGAAAATTCTCTTAAAAAGAGGGGGAGTTAAAGTGTCTACCAAAAATCTAATTACGCTCTTTCAAACAATGGAACAGTTTTGTCCATGGTTTCCAGAACAGGGAACTTTAGATCTAAAAGATTGGGGAAAAATTGGCAAAGAATTAAAACAAGCAAGTAGGGAAGGTAAAATCATCCCACTTACAGTATGGAATGATTGGGTCATTGTTAAAGTAGCTTTAGAACCGTTGCAAACAGAAGAAGATAACATTTCAATTTCTGATGTCCCTAAAGGCAGTGCAGTAGATTGTGAAAAAGAGGCAGGGATAGAATCCCAGAAAGGAAAAGAAAGTTCACACTGTAAATGTGTAGCAGAGCCGGTAATGGCTCGGTCAACGCAAAATGTTGACAATAATCAATTACAGGAGGTAATATATCCTGAAACGTTAAAATTAGGGGAAAAAGATCCAGAATTAGTAGAGCCATCAGAGTCTAAACCACGATGGCCAACTCTTACAACAGCTCAGATGCCTGCAACGTTAGAACCTCAAATGCAGGTTAAACAAGTACAAACTCCAAAAGAAGATCAAGTAGAAAAAGATAGAGTCTCTGTCACGGCAATGCCAATCCAAATACAGTGTCCACAATATCAGCAGGTAGAAAGTAAGATTCAGCCGCCAGTAGCCTATCAATACTGGCCGCCAGCTGAACTGCAGTATCTGCAGCCTCCAGAAAATCTGTATGGACAGCCAGGAACATTGCCAGTGCCACGGGGCAGGGCGCCATATCCTCAGCCGCCCACCATGAGACTTAATCCTACAGCACCGCCTAGTACACAAGGTAGTGCAATACATAAAATTATCGATGAGGCAAGAAAACAGGGAGATATTGAGGCGTGGCAATTCCCAGTAATATTAGAAGCAAGACCACCTGGAGAAGGGGCCCAAGAGGGAGAACCTCCCGTAGCTGAAGCCAGATATCAGTCCTTTTCTATAAAAATGCTAAAAGAAATGAAAGAAGGAGTAAAACAGTATGGACCCAACTCTCCTTACATGAGAACATTATTAGATTCCATTGCTCATGGACATAGACTCATTCCTTATGATTGGGAGATTCTGGCAAAATCATCACTCTCACCCTCTCAATTTTTACAATTTAAGACTTGGTGGATTGATGGGGCACAAGTGCAGGTCTGAAGAAATAGGACTGCCAATCCTCCAATTAACATAGATGCAGATCAACTATTAGGAATAGGTCAAAATTGGAGCACTGTTGACCAACAAGCAATAATGCCAAATGAGGCCATTGAGCAAATCAGGACTATCTGCCTTAGGGCCTGGGAGAAAATCCAAGACCCAGGAACTGCCTGCCCTTCCTTTAATACAGTAAGACAAGGCTCAAAAGAGCCCTACCTTGATTTTGTAGCAAGACTTCAAGATGCTGCTCAAAAGTCAATTACCGATGAGAATGCCCGTAAAGTCATAGTGGAGTTGATGGCATATGAAAACGCCAATCCAGATTGTCAATCAGCCATTAAGCCATTAAAAGGAAGGGTTCCCGCAGGATCAGATGTAATCTCAGAGTATGTTAAAGCCTGCGATGGAATTGGAGGAGCTATGCATAAAGCTATGCTTATGGCTCAAGCAATCACAGGAGTTGCTTTAGGAGGACAAGTGAAAACGTTTGGGGGAAAATGCTATAATTGTGGTCAAATTGGTCATATAAAAAAGAATTGCCTAGTCACAAATAAACAAAATGTAACTACTCAAGTTACTACAACAACGGATAAAGGGCCACCTGGCCTATGTCCAAGATGTAAAAAGGGAAAACATTGGGGTAATCAATGTCGTTCTAAATTTGATAAAAATGGGCAACTACTGTCGGGAAACGAGAGGAGGGGCCAGCCTCAGGCCCCGCAACAAACTGGGGCATTCAAAATTCAACCCTTTGTTCCCCAGGGTTTTCAGGAACAACAACCCCCACTGTCGCAAGTGTCTCAGGGAATAAGCCAGTTATCACAATACAGCAATTATTCCCCGCCACAAGTGGCAGTGCAGCAGTAGATCTATGTACTTTACAAGCAGTCTCTCTGCTTCCAGGGGAGCCTCCACAAAAAAATCCCCACAGGGGTATACGGCCCATTGCCTGAGGGGACTGTAGGACTAATCTTAGGAAGAGCAAGTTTAAATCTAAAAGGAGTTCAAATTCATACTGGTGTGGTTGATTCAGACTATAAAGGTGAAATTCAATTGGTTATTAGTTCCTCAATTCCTTGGAGTGCCAGTCCAGGAGACAGGATCGCTCAATTATTACTCCTACCTTATATTGAAGTTAAAAACAGTGAGATAAAAAGAACAGGAGGGTTCGGAAGCACTGATCCGGCAGGAAAGGCTGCATATTGGGCAAGTCTGGTCTCTGAGAGCAGACCTGTGTGTAAGGCCATTATTCAAGGAAAACAGTTTGAAGGGTTAGTAGACACAGGAGCAGATATCTCTGTCATTGCTTTAAATCAGTGGCCAAAATATTGGCCTAAACAAAAGGCTGTTACAAGACTTGTCGGCGTAGGCACAGCTTCAGAAGTGTATGAAAGTACAATGATTTTACATTGTTTAGGGCCAGATAATCAAGAAAGTACTGTTCAGCCAATGATTACTTCAATTCCTGTTAATCTATGGGGTCGAGATTTGTTACAACAATGGGGTGCAAAAATCATTATGCCTGCTCCATTATACAGCCCCATGAGTCAAAAAATCATGACTAAAATGGGATATGTACCAGGAAAGGGATTAGGAAAAAATGAAAATGGCATTAAAGTCCCAATTGAGACTAAAAAAACTGAAAAAAGAAAAGGAATAGGGTATCCTTTTTAGGGGCGGCCACTGTAGAGCCTCCTAAACCCATTCCATTAACTTGGAGAACAGAAAAACCGGTATGGGTAAATCAGTGGCCGCTACCAAAGCAAAAACTGGAGGCTTTACACTTATTAGCAAAGGAACAATTAGAAAAGGGACACATTGAGCCTTCATTCTCACCCTGGAATTCTCCTGTATTTGTAATTCAGAAAAAATCAGGCAAATGGCGTATGTTAATGGACTTAAGAGCCGTAAACGCTGTAATTCAACCCATGGGGCCTCTCCAACATGGATTGCCCTCTCTGGCCATGATGCCAAAAGACTAGCCTTTAATTATAATTGATCTTAAGGATTGCTTTATTACCATTCCTCTGACAGAGCAAGATTGTGAAAAATTTGCCTTTACTATACCAGCCATAAATAATAAAGAACCAGCCACCAGGTTTCAGTGGAAAATATTACCTCAGGGAATGCTTAATAGTCCAACTATTTGTCAAACTTTCGTAGGTCAAGTACTTCAACCAGTTAGAGACAAATTTTCAGATTGTTATATCATTCACTATATTGATGATATTTTATGTGCTGCAAAAACAAGAGACAAATTAATTGACTGTTACACATTTCTGCAAGCAGAGGTGGCCAACGCAGGACTAACAATAGCATCTGATAAGATCCAAACCCCTGCTCCTTTTCATTATTTAGGGATGCAAATAGAAAATAGAAAAATTAAGCCACAAAAAATAGAAATAAGAAAAGACACATTAAAAACATTAAATGACTTTCAGAAATTGTTAGGCGATATTAATTGGATTCGGCCAACTCTAGGCATTCCTACTTATGCCATGTCAAATTTGTTCTCTATCCTGAGAGGAGATCCAGACTTAAACAGTAAAAGAATATTAACCCCAGAGGCAACAAAAGAAATTAAATTAGTGGAAGAAAAAATTCGGTCAGCACAAATAAGTAGAATAGATTCTTTAGCCCCACTCCAACTTTTGATTTTTGCTACTGCACATTCTCCAACAGGCATCATTGCTCAAAATACTGATCTTGTGGAGTGGTCATTCCTTCCCCACAGTACAATTAAAACTTTTACATTGTACTTGGATCAAATAGCTACATTAATTGGTCAGACAAGATTACGAATAATAAAATTGTGTGGTAATGACCCAGACAAAATAGTTGTTCCTTTAACCAAGGAACAAGTTAAACAAGCCTTTATCAATTCTGGTGCATGGCAAATTGGCCTTGCTGATTTTGTGGGAATTATTGATAATCATTACCCCAAAACAAAAATCTTCCAATTTTTAAAATTGACTACTTGGATTTTACCTAAAATTACCAGACATAAACCTTTAGAAAATGCTCTGACAGTATTTACTGACGGTTCCAGCAATGGAAAAGCAGTTTACACAGGGCCAAAGGAGCGAGTAGTCAAAACTCAATATCAATCAGCTCAAAGGGCAGAGTTGGTTGCAGTCATTACAGTGTTAGAAGATTTTAATCAACCTGTTAATATTATATCAGATTCTGCATATGTAGTACAGGCTACAAGGGATGTTGAGACAGCTCTAATTAAATATAGCATGGATGACCAGTTAAACCAGCTGTTCAATTTGTTACAACAAACTGTAAGAAAAAGGAATTTCCCATTTTATATTACTCATATTCGAGCACATACTAATTTACCAGGATCTTTAACTAAAGCAAATGAAAAAGCTGACTTACTGGTATCCTCTGCATTCATAAAAGCACAAGAACTTCATGCTTTGACTCATGTAAATGCAGCAGGGTTAAAAAACAAATTTGATGTGACAAGGAAACAGGCAAAAAATATTGTACAACATTGTACCCAGTGTCAAGTACTACACCTGCCCACTCAAGAGGCAGGAGTTAATCCCAGAGGTCTGTGTCCTAATGCATTATGGCAAATGGATGTTACCCATGTACCTTCATTTGGAAAATTATCATATGTTCATGTAACAGTTGATACTTATTCACATTTCATATGGGCAACATGCCAGACAGGAGAAAGTACTTCCCATGTTAAAAAACATTTATTATCTTGTTTTGCTGTAATGGGAGTTCCAGAAAAAATTAAAACTGACAATGGACCAGGTTATTGTAGTAAAGCTTTCCAAAAATTCTTAAATCAGTGGACTATTACACATACAACAGGAATTCCTTATAATTCCCAAGGACAGGCCATAGTTTAAAGAGCTAATAGAACACTCAAAACTCAGTTAGTTAAACAAAAAGAAGGGGGAGACAGTAAGGAGTGTACCTCTCCTCAGATGCAGCTTAATCTAGCACTCTATACTTTAAATTTTTTAAACATTTATAGAAATCAGACTACTACTTCTGCAGAACAACATCTTACTGGTAAAAAGAACAGTCCACATGAAGGAAAACTGATTTGGTGGAAAGACAACAAAAATAGGACATGGGAAATAGGGAAGGTGATAACCTGGGGAAGAGGTTTTGCTTGTGTTTCACCAGGAGAAAATCAGCTTCCTATTTGGATACCCACTAGACATTTGAAGTTCTACAATGAACCCAGCGGAGATGCAAAGAAAAGCGCCTCCACGGAGACGGAAAACACCGCAATCGAGCACCATTGACTTGCATGATGAGTCAAGTGGTGATATTAGAAAAACAGATGAAGTCACCACACACCAAGAAGGCGGAGCTGCCGACCTGGGCACAGTTAAAGAAGCTGACACTGTTAGCTAGAAAAAGCCTAGCTAGCACAAAGGTGACACAAACCTCAGAAAAAATGCTGCTTGCAGCTTTAATGGTTGTATCAATGGTGGTAAGTCTCCCCATGCCTGCAGGAGCAGCTGCAGCTAATTATACCTACTGGGCCTATGTGCCTTTCCTGCCCTTAATTCGGGCAGTCACATGGATGGATAATCCTATTGAAGTATATGTTAATAATAGTGTGTGGGTAGCTGGTCCCACAGATGATCGTTGCCCTGCCAAACCGGAGGAAGAAGGAATGATGATAAATATTTCCATTGGGTATCGTTATCCTCCTATATGTGTAGGGAAAGCACCAGGATGTTTAATGCCTGATATCCAAAATTGGTTGGTAGAAGTACCTACTCTCAATCCCACCTGTAAATTTACTTATCACATGGTAAGCGGAATGTCACTCAAACCACAGATAAACTATTTACAAGACTTCTCTTATCAAAGATCATTAAAATTTAGGCCAAAAGGAAAACCTTGCCCCAAGGAGATTTCCATAGAAACAAGAGATTTAGTTTGGGAAGAATGTGTGGCCGATAGTGTGGTAATTTTACAAAATAATACATTTGGAACTGTTATAGATTGGGCACCTCGATGTCAATTCTACCACGATTGCACAGGACAAACTCAATTCTGTCCCAGTGCACTAGTGAGTCCAACTGTTGATAGTGACTTAACAGGAAATGTAGACAAACATAAGCACAAAAAATTACAGTCTTTCTACCCTTGGAAATGGGGAGAAAAGGGAATCTCTACTCCAAGACCGAAAATAATAAGTCCTGTTTTTGGTCCTGAACATCCAGAATTATGGAGGCTTACTGTGGCTTCATACCACCTTAGAATTTGGTCTGGAAACCAAACTATAGAAACAAGAGATTATAAGACATTTTACTCTATCAACCTAAATTCCAGTCTAACAGTTCCTTTACAAAGTTGTGTAAAACCCCCTTATATGTTAGTCATAGGAAATATAGTTATTAAACCAGACTCCCAAACTATAACGTGTGAAAATTGCAGACTGTTTACTTGCATTGATTCGACTTTTGATTGGCAGCACCGTATTCTGCTAGTGAGAGCAAGAGAAGGCGTGTGGATCCCTGTGTCCATGGATCGACCATGGGAGGCCTCGCCATCCATCCATATTTTAACTGAAGTATTAAAAGGCAGGCCGGGCGCGGTGGCTCAAGCCTGTAATCCCAGCACTTTGGGAGGCCGAGGCGGGTGGATCACGAGGTCAGGAGATCGAGACCCTCCTGGCTAACACGGTGAAACCCCGTCTCTACTAAAAATACAAAAAACTAGCCGGGCGAGGTGGTGGGCGCCTGTAGTCCCAGCTACTCGGAGGCTGAGGCGGGAGAATGGCGGGAACCCGGGAGGCGAAGCTTGCAGTGAGCCGAGATCAAGCCACTGCACTCCAGCCTGGGCGACAGAGCGAGACTCCTCCTCAAAAAAAAAAAAAAAAAAAAAAAAAAAAAAAAAGTATTAAAAGGCATTTTAAATAGATCCAAAAGATTCATTTTTACTTTAATTGCAGTGGTTATGGGATTAATTGCAGTCACATCTACAGCCGCTGTGGCAGGAGTCGCATTGCACTCTTCTGTTCAGACAGTAAGCTTTGTTGACAATTGGCAAAAGAATTCCACAAGGTTGTGGAATTCACAATCTGGTATCGATCAAAAATTGGCAAATCAAATTAATGATCTTAGACAAACTGTCATTTGGATGGGAGATAGACTCATGAGCTTGGAACATCGTTTCCAGTTACAATGTGACTGGAATACTTCAGATTTTTGTATTACACCCCAAATTTATAATGAGTCTAAACATCACTGGGACATGGTTAGACGCCATTTACAGGGAAGAGAAGATAATCTCACTTTAGACATTTCTAAATTAAAACAACAAATTTTTGAAGCCTCTCAGAGTCACTTAAATATTGTGCCTGGAGCTGAGGCGTTAGATCAAGTGACAAAAAATCTTTATAGATTAAACCCCACGACTTGGATTGAGTCTATTGGAAACTCTACTGCAATAAATTTTGGAATTATGTGTCTCTGTTTAATCGGTTTGTTTTTAGTGTGCTGGACCAGTCGAAGAATCCTGCGCCAAAATCGAGAGAACGAACAAGCCTTCATCGCCATGGCACATTTATATAGAGGAAAAGGGAGAGAAAATGTTGCGGGAAGTCAGGGACCTTGAACGGAGGGACTGGCTGAAGCCACAGCAGAAAAACATAAAATATGAAGATTTCATGGACATTTTATTAGTTCTCCAAAATTTATACTTTTGTAATTTCTTATGTCTGTCTTGAATCTCTTAATCCCACCATTTTCTTTGTAAGACGAGGAGGATATATGTCACCTCAGGACCCTGTGATGATTGTCTTAACTACACAAATTGTTTGTAAAACATGTGTGTTTGATCAATATGAAATCTGGGCATCTTGAAAAAAGAACAGGATAGCAGTGGTGTTCAGGAAATAAGGGAGGTAACCTTGAACTGGCCGCCGGTGAGCCGGACGGAACAGAGCCATTTCTTTTCTCCTTTTGCACACAAATAGGAGAGATATTGCTGAATTCTTTTTCTCAGCAAGGAATATCCCTGAGAAAGAGAATGCGCTCTAAGGGTAGGCCTATAAACGACCCCCTTGGAGGCGTGCCGCCTTTTACAGTTGAAGCCGAAGGGATGAAATAAGCCCCGGCCTCCTGTAGTGCTCTCAGGCTTATTAGGAAGAGGAAATTCCCACCTAATAGATTTTTGGCCAGTCAGGTTGTCTGCTCTCAAACCCTATTTCCTGATAAAATGTTATCAATGACTATACGTGCCCAAAATTTCATCAGCAATTTTAATTTTAACAGCATCCTGTGATCTCATCCTTCCTCCACTTACTTTGTAATATTCTATTACTTTGTGAAGTATATAATCTCAGTGTCGTGATGACAATGGTAGTTTTGTTGAAAAGAAAAGGGGGAAATGTGGGGAAAACAGAGGTCGGCTTGTTAGTGTGTTTATATAGAAAGAAGTAAATTTAAGAGACTCCATTTGGCTCTGTATTTGAGATGCTGTTAATCTGTGACTCTACCCCCAATCCTGTCCTTGCTAGAGAAATCGCTGTGGTAATTAAGGTTGAAAAGATTTTGGGCTGTAAGGAATGTGCTTTGTTAGGCAAATGCTTAAAGCCTGCTTGTGGTTGAAGGTCAGTACCATTCTCTTAAATCTCAGAAAAAGAAAAACATTTGTCTCCTGCCCGTCCCGGGGCAAATGGAACATCTCCGTGTATCTGTATGTCTTACTGCTGATTTACTCCCTTATCTTTTGAGCAAAAAATACTGAGGGAAATCTGGGGCTGGTGCCGTGTGGGTCCTCTGTAAGCACAGCACCGGTCCCCTAGGCCCCGCTTTTCTTTCTCTATACTTTGTCTCTGTGTATTATTCTTTTTCTCAAGTCTCTCGTTCCACCTAACGAGAAGCACCCACAGGTGTGGAGGGGCAGGCCACCCCTTCAGGTTCCCAAACATCACTTTGCAGAATTAAACGACAACAGTGTTAGCAAACTGTTCCAAGAAGGGAAGGGTGGAACACTGTGTAAAGTCACACATCAGAAAGAAATCTCTCAAAAAGCTTCTCTCTAGTTATTATGTGAGGATATTTCCTTTTTCACCATGGGCCCCTCTGAGCTCCCAAATATCACTTTGCAGTTTCCAAGAAAAGAGTGTTAGCAAACTGCTTCCTGAGGTTTAAGTTGTAAGTGTGTGAGATGAACTCACCGATCAGAAAGAAGTTTTTCAGAAAGCTTCTTTCACGTTTTGAACTGATGAAATTTCCTTTATCAGCGTAGGCCTCAATGCCATCCAAAGAAGATCTTCTCAGGTTCCTTAAAAACAGTGTTAATGGACTGCTCCACGTAACATAAGTGTAACTCTGTGAGATGAATTCACACATCACCAAGAAGTTTCTAAGAAAGCTTCTTTCTTGTTTTCATCGGAGAATGTTTCCGTTGTTACCATAAGCTTCATTGCGCTATGAAGTATCTAATTGCAGATTTCCAGAAAACTGTGTTAACAAACTGATCACTGAAGAGAAACGTGTAACTCTGTGAGTTGCATTCACACATGGCAGTGCAGTTTCTCAGAAATTTTCTCTCTAGTTATTATGTGAGGATATTTCCTTTTTCACCATAGCCCTTAATGAGCTCCCAAATATCACTTTGCTGAATCCACGAGAACACAGTTATCAAAGTGTTCCAAGAAAGGAAGGGAAGAAATCTGGGTGATGAAGTCACACATCTGAAAGCAATCTCTCTAAAAGCTTCTCTCTAGTTATTATGTGAGGATATTTCCTTTTTCACCATGGGCCCCTAAGGGCTCCCAATTATCACTTTGCAGTTTAAACGAAAAGAGTGTTAGCAAACTGCTACCTGCGGTGTAAGTTGTAAGGCTGTGACATGAACTCACTGATCAGAAAGAAGTTTCTCAGAAAGCTTCTTTCACGTATTGGACTGATGAAATTTCCTTTATCAGCATAGTCCTCAATGCAATTCAAAGAAGCCCTTGTCAGGTTCCTCAAAGAGAGTGTTAATGGACTGCTCCACGAAACATAAGTGTAACTCTGTGAGATGAATTCACACATCACCAAGAAGTTTCTAAGAAAGCTTCTTTCTAGTTTTCATCTGAAGATATTTCCTTTGTCACCGTAGGTTTTATGGCGTTATGAAGTATCTAATTGCAGATTTCCAGAAAACTGTGTTAACAAACTGATCACTGAAGAGAAACGTGTAACTCTGTGAGTTGCATTCACACATGGCAATGCAAATTCCCCGAAAGCTTCTCTCTAGTTATTATGCGAGTAGATCTCCTTTTTCACCATGGGCCCTTATGGGATCCCAAATATCACTTTGCAGAATCAAACGACAACAGTGTTAGCAAACTCTTCCAAGAAGGAAACGGTAGAATTCTGTGTGATGAAGTCACACATCAGAAAGCAATCTCTCAGAAAGCTTCTCTCCAGTTATTATGTGAGGATATTTCCTTTTTCAGCATGGGCCCCTCTGGGCTCCCAAATATCACTTTGCAGTTTCCACGAAAAGAGTGTGAGCAAACTGCTTCCTGATGTTTAAGTTGTAATTCTGTGAGATGAACTCACTGATCAGAAAGAAGTTTCTCAGAAAGCTTCTTTCACGTTTTGAACTGATGAAATTTCCTTTACAGCGTAGGCCTCAATGCGATTCGAAGAAGCCCGTGTCAGGTTCCTCAAAGACAGTGTTAATGGATTGCTTCACGAAACATAAGTGTAACTCTGTGAGATGAATTCACACATCACCAAGCAGTTTCTTAGAAAGCTTCTTTCTAGTTTTCTTCTGAGGATATTTCCTTTGTCACCGTAAGCTTCATTACGCTATGAAGTATCTAATTGCAGATTTCCAGAAAACTCTGTTAGCAAACTGACCACTGAAGAGAAACGTGTAACTCTGTGAGTTGCATTCACACATGGCGATGCAATTTCCCCGAAATCTTCTCTCTAGTTATTATATGAGGATATTTCCTTTTTCACCATAGCCCTCAATGAGCTCCCAAATATCACTTTGCAGAACGCACGACAACAATGTTAGCAAACTGTTCCAAGACGGAAAGGGTAGAATACTGTGTGATGAAGTCACACATCAGAAAGCAATCTCTCAGAAAGCTTCTCTCTAGTTATTATGTGAGCATATTTCCTTTTTCACCATGGGCCCCTCTGGGCTCCCAAATATCACTTTGCAGATTCCACGAAAAGAGTGTGAGCAAACTGCTTCCTGAGGTTTAAGTTGTAAGTGTGTGGGATGAACTCAGTGATCAGAAAGAAGTTTCTCAGAAAGCTTCTTTCACGTTTTGAACTGTTGAAATTTCCTTTATTAGCGTAGGCCTCAAGGCGTGCCAAGGAAGCCCTTCTCAGGTTCCTCAAAGACAGTGTTAATGGACTGCTCCACGAAACATAAGTGTAACTCTGTGAGATGAATTCACACATCACCAAGAATGTTCTAAGAAAGCTTCTCTCTTGTTTTCATCTGAGAATATTTCCTTGTCACCATAAGCTTCATTGCGCTATGTATTATCTAATTGCAGATTTCCAGAAAACTGTGTTAACGAACTGATCACTGAAGAGAAACGTGTAACTCTGTGAGCTACATTCACACATGGCAATGCAGTTTCTTAGAAAGCTTCTCTCCAGTTATTATGTGAGGATATTTCCTTTTTCACCATAGCCCTCAATGAACTCCCAAATATCATTTTGCAGAATCCACGACAACAGTGTTAGCAAACTGTTCCAAGAAGGGAAGGGTGGAAATCTGGGTGATGAAGTCACACATCAGAAAGCAATCTCTCAAAAAGCTTCTCTCTAGTTATTATGTGAGGATATTTCCTTTTTCATCATGGGCCCCTATGGGCGCCCAAATATCACTTTGCAGTTTCCACGAAAAGAGTGTTAGCAAACTGCTTCCTGAGGTATATGTTGTAAGTCTGTGACATGAACTCACTGATCAGAAAAAAGGTTCTCAGAAAGCTTGTTTCACGTTTTGATCTGATGAAATTTCCTTTATTAGCGTAGACCTCAATGCGATTCAAAGAAGCCCTTGTCAGGTTCCTCAAACACAGTGTCAATGGACTGCTCCTCGAAACATAAGTGTAACTCTGTGAGATGAATTCACACATCACCAAGAAGTTTCTAAGAAAGCTTCTTTATAGTTTTCCTCTGAGGATATTTCCTTTGTCACCATAAGCTTCTTTGCGCTATGAAGTATCTAATTGCAGATTTCCAGAAAACTGTGTTAACAAACTGATCACTGAAGAGAAACGTGTAACTCTGTGAGTAGCATTCACACATGGCAATGCAATTTCCCCGAAACCTTCTCTCTATTTATTATATGAGGATATTTCCTTTATCACCATAGCCCTTAATGAGCTCCCAAATATCACTTTGCAGAATCCACGACAACAGTGTTAGCAAACTGTTCCAAGAAGGAAAGTGTAGAATTCTGTGTGATGAAGTCACACATCAGAAAGCAATCTCTCAGAAAACTTCTCTCTAGTTTTTATGTGAGGATATTTCCTTTTTCACCATAACCCTCAATGAGATCCCAAATATCACTTTTCTGAATCCACGAGAACACTGTTATCTAAGTGTTCCAAGAAGGGAAGGGTGGAAATCTGGGTGATGAAGTCCCACATGAGAAAGCAATCTCTCAAAAAGCTTCTCTCTAGTTATTATGTGAGGATATTTCCTTTTTCACCATGGGCCCTTCTGGGCTCCCAAATATCTCTTTGCAGTTTCCACGAAAAGAGTGTTAGCAAACTGCTTCCTGAGGTGTATGTTGTAAGTCTGTGACATGAACTCACTGATCAGAAAGAAGTTTCTCAGAAAGCTTCTTTCACGATTTGAACTGATGAAATTTCCTTTATCAGCGTAGACCTCAATGCGATTCAAAGAAGCCCTTGTCAGGTTCCTCAAAGACAGTGTTAATGGACTGCTCCACGAAACATAAGTGTAACTCTGTGAGATATATTCACACATCACCAAGAAGTTTCTAGGAAAGCTTCTTTCTCGTTTTCTTCTGAGGATATTTCCTTTGTCACCATAAGATTCATTGCGCTATGAAATATCTAATTGCAGATATCCAGAAAACTGTGTTAACAAACTGATCACCGAAGAGAAACGTGGAAATCTGTGAGTTGCATTCACATATGGCAATGCAGTTTTCAGAGGGCTTCTCTCTAGTTATTATATGAGGATATTTCCTTTTTCACCATAGCCCTCAAAGAACTCCCAAATATCACTTTGCAGAACGCACGACAACAGTGTTAGCAAACTGTTCCAAGAAGGAAAGGGTAGAATTCTGTGTGATGAAGTCACACGTCAGAAAGCAATCTCTCAAAAAGCTTCTCTCTAGTTATTATGTGAGGATATTTCCTTTTTCACCATGGGCCCCTCTGGGCTCCCAAATATCACTTTGCAGTTTCCACGAAAAGAGTGTTAGCATATGCTTCCTGAGGTGTATGTTGTAAGTCTGTGACATGAACTCACTGATCAGAAAGAAGTTTCTCAGAAAGCCTCTTTCACATTTTGAACTGATGAAATTTCCTTTATCAGCGTAGATATCAATGCGATTCAAAGAAGCCCTTGTCAGGTTCCTCAAAGACAGTGTTAATGGACTGCTCCATGAAACATAAGTGTTACTCTGTGAGATGAATTCACACATCACCAAGAAGTTTCTAAGAAAGCTTCTTTTTGTTTTCTTCTGAGGATATTTCCTTTGTCACCATAAGCTTCATTGCGCTATGAAATATCTAATTGCAGATTTCCAGAAAACTGTGTTAACAAACTGTTCACTGAAATGAAACGTGTAAATCTGTGAGTTGCATTCACACATGGCAGTGCAGTTTCTCAGAAAGTTTCTCCCTAGTTATTATGTGAAGATATTTCCTTTTTCACCATGGGCCCCTAAGGGCTCCCAAATATCACTTTACAGTATCCACGAAAAGAGTGTTAGCAAACTGCTTCCTGAGGTTTAAGTTGTATGTCTTTGAGATGAACTCACTGATCTGAAAGAAGTTTCTCAGAAAGCTTCTTTCACGTTTTGAACTGTTGAAATTTCCTTTATCAGCGTAGGCCTCAATGCGTTCCAAAGAAGCTCTTCTCATGTTCCTCAAAGACAGTGTTAATGGACTACTCTACGAAACACAAGTGTAACTCTGTGAGATGAATTCACACATCACCAAGAAGTTTCTAAGAAAGCTTATTTCTAGTTTTCTTCTGAGGATATTTCCTTTGTCACCATAAGCTTCGTTGCGCTATGAAGTATCTAATTGCAGATTTCCAGAAAACTGTGTTAACAAACTGATCACTAAAGAGAAACGTGTAACTCTGTGAGTTGCATTCACACATGGCAATGCAATTTCCCCGAAATCTTCTCTCTAGTTATTATATGAGGATATTTCCTTTTTCACCATAGCCCTCAATGAGCTCCCAAATATCACTTTGCAGAACGCACGACAACAATGTTAGCAAACTGTTCCAAGACGGAAAGGGTAGAATACTGTGTGATGAAGTCACACATCAGAAAGCAATCTCTCAGAAAGCTTCTCTCTAGTTATTATGGGAGCATATTTCCTTTTTTACCATGGGCCCCTCTGGGCTCCCAAATATCCCTTTGCAGTTTCCACGAAAAGAGTGTGAGCAAACTGCTTCCTGAGGTTTAAGTTGTAAGTGTGTGGGATGAACTCAGTGATCAGAAAGAAGTTTCTCAGAAAGCTTCTTTCACGTTTTGAACTGTTGAAATTTCCTTTATTAGCGTAGGCCTCAAGGCGTGCCAAGGAAGCCCTTCTCAGGTTCCTCAAAGACAGTGTTAATGGACTGCTCCACGAAACATAAGTGTAACTCTGTGAGATGAATTCACACATCACCAAGAAGGTTCTAAGAAAGCTTCTCTCTTGTTTTCATCTGAGAATATTTCCTTGTCACCATAAGCTTCATTGCGCTATGTAGTATCTAATTGCAGATTTCCAGAAAACTGTGTTAACGAACTGATCACTGAAGAGAAACGTGTAACTCTGTGAGCTACATTCACACATGGCAATGCAGTTTCTTAGAAAGCTTCTCTCCAGTTATTATGTGAGGATATTTCCTTTTTCACCATAGCCCTCAATGAACTCCCAAATATCATTTTGCAGAATCCACGACAACAGTGTTAGGAAACTGTTCCAAGAAGGGAAGGGTGGAAATCTGGGTGATGAAGTCACACATCAGAAAGCAATCTCTCAAAAAGCTTCTCTCTAGTTATTATGTGAGGATATTTCCTTTTTCACCATGGGCCCCTATGGGCGCCCAAATATCACTTTGCAGTTTCCACGAAAAGAGTGTTAGCAAACTGCTTCCTGAGGTATATGTTGTAAGTCTGTGACATGAACTCACTGATCAGAAAAAAGGTTCTCAGAAAGCTTGTTTCACGTTTTGATCTGATGAAATTTCCTTTATTAACGTAGACCTCAATGCGATTCAAAGAAGCCCTTGTCAGGTTCCTCAAACACAGTGTCAATGGACTGCTCCACGAAACATAAGTGTAACTCTGTGAGATGAATTCACACATCACCAAGAAGTTTCTAAGAAAGCTTCTTTATAGTTTTCCTCTGAGGATATTTCCTTTGTCACCATAAGCTTCGTTGCGCTATGAAGTATCTAATTGCAGATTTCCAGAAAACTGTGTTAACAAACTGATCACTGAAGAGAAACGTGTAACTCTGTGAGTAGCATTCACACATGGCAATGCAATTTCCCCGAAACCTTCTCTCTATTTATTATATGAGGATATTTCCTTTTTCACCATAGCCCTCAATGAGCTCCCAAATATCACTTTGCAGAATCCACGACAACAGTGTTAGCAAACTGTTCCAAGAAGGAAAGGGTAGAATTCTGTGTGATGAAGTCACACATCAGAAAGCAATCTCTCAGAAAACTTCTCTCTAGTTATTATGTGAGGATATTTCCTTTTTCACCATAACCCTCAATGAGCTCCCAAATATCACTTTTCTGAATCCACGAGAACACTGTTATCTAAGTGTTCCAAGAAGGGAAGGGTGGAAATCTGGGTGATGAAGTCCCACATGAGAAAGCAATCTCTCAAAAAGCTTCTCTCTAGTTATTATGTGAGGATATTTCCTTTTTCACCATGGGCCTCTCTGGGCTCCCAAATATCTCTTTGCAGTTTCCATGAAAAGAGTGTTAGCAAACTGCTTCCTGAGGTGTATGTTGTAAGTCTGTGACATGAACTCACTGATCAGAAAGAAGTTTCTCAGAAAGCTTCTTTCACGATTTGAACTGATGAAATTTCCTTTATCAGCGTAGACCTCAATGCGATTCAAAGAAGCCCTTGTCAGGTTCCTCAAAGACAGTGTTAATGGACTGCTCCACGAAACATAAGTGTAACTCTGTGAGATATATTCACACATCACCAAGAAGTTTCTAGGAAAGCTTCTTTCTCGTTTTCTTCTGAGGATATTTCCTTTGTCACCATAAGATTCATTGCGCTATGAAATATCTAATTGCAGATATCCAGAAAACTGTGTTAACAAACTGATCACTGAAGAGAAACGTGGAACTCTGTGAGTTGCATTCACATATGGCAATGCAGTTTTCAGAGGGCTTCTCTCTAGTTATTATATGAGGATATTTCCTTTTTCACCATAGCCCTCAATGAACTCCCAAATATCAGTTTGCAGAACGCACGACAACAGTGTTAGCAAACTGTTCCAAGAAGGAAAGGGTAGAATTCTGTGTAATGAAGTCACACGTCAGAAAGCAATCTCTCAAAAAGCTTCTCTCTAGTTATTATGTGAGGATATTTCCTTTTTCACCATGGGCCCCTCTGGGCTCCCAAATATCACTTTGCAGTTTCCACGAAATGAGTGTTAGCATATGCTTCCTGAGGTGTATGTTGTAAGTCTGTGACATGAACTCACTGATCAGAAAGAAGTTTCTCAGAAAGCCTCTTTCACATTTTGAACTGATGAAATTTCCTTTATCAGCGTAGATATCAATGCGATTCAAAGAAGCCATTGTCAGGTTCCTCAAAGACAGTGTTAATGGACTGCTCCATGAAACATAAGTGTTACTCTGTGAGATGAATTCACACATCACCAAGAAGTTTCTAAGAAAGCTTCTTTTTGTTTTCTTCTGAGGATATTTCCTTTGTCACCATAAGCTTCATTGCGCTATGAAATATCTAATTGCAGATTTCCAGAAAACTGTGTTAACAAACTGTTCAGTGAAATGAAACGTGTAAATCTGTGAGTTGCATTCACACATGGCAGTGCAGTTTCTCAGAAAGCTTCTCTCTAGTTATTATGTGAGGATATTTTCTTTTTCACCATAGCCCTCAATGAGCTCCCAAATATCACTTAGCTGAATCCAGGAGAACACTCTTATCAAAGTGTTCCAAGAAGGGAAGGGTGGAAATCTGGGTGATGAAGTCACACATCAGAAAGCAATCTCTTAAAAAGCTTCTCTCTAGTTATTTTGTGAGCATATTTCCTTTTTCACCATGGGCCCCTATGGGCTCCCAAATATCACTTTGCAGTTTCCACGAAAAGAGTGTTAGCAAACTGCTTCCTGAGGATTAAGTTGTAAGTCTGTGAGATGAACTCACTGATCAGAAAGAAGTTTCTCATAAAGCTTCTTTCACGTTTTGAACTGTTGAAATTTCCTTTATCAGCGTAGGCCTCAATGCCATCCAAAGAAGCCCTTCTCAGGTTCCTCAAAGACAGTGTTAATGGACTGCTCCACGAAACATAAGTGTAACTCTGTGAGATGTATTCACACATCACCAAGAAGTTTCTAAGATAGCTTCTTTCTCGTTTTCTTCTGAGGATATTTCCTTTGTCACCATAAGATTCATTGAGCTATGAAATATCTAATTGCAGATTTCCAGAAAACTGTGTTAACAAACTGATTACTGAAGAGAAACGTGTAACTCTGTGAGTTGCATTCACATATGGCAATGCAGTTTATCCGAGGTCTTCTCTCTAGTTATTATATGAGGATATTTCCTTTTTCACCATAGCCCTCAATGAGCTCCCAAATATCACTTTGCAGAACGCACGACAACAGTGTTAGCAAACTGTTCCAAGAAGGAAAGGGTAGAATTCTGTGTGATGAAGTCACACATCAGAAAGCAATCTCTCAGAAAGCTTCTCTCTAGTTATTATGTGAGGATATTTCCTTTTTCACCGTGGGCCCCTCTGCGCTCCCAAATATCACTTTGCAGTTTCCACGGAAAGAGTGTTAGCAAACTGCTTCCTGAGTTTAAAATTGTCAGTGTGTGGGATGAACTCACTGATCAAAAAGAAGTTTCTCAGAAAGCTTCTTTCACGTTTTGAACTGTTGACATTTCCTTTATCAGCGTAGGCCTCAATGCGTGCCAAAAAGCGCTTCTTAGGTTCCTCAAAGACAGTGTTAATGGACTGCTCCACGAAACATAAGTATAATCTGTGAGATGAATTCACACATCACCAAGAAGTTTCTAAGAAAGCTTCTTTCTTGTTTTCATCTGGTAATATTTCCTTTGTCACCATAAGCTTCATTGCGCTATGTAGTATCTAATTGCAGATTTCCAGAAAACTGTTAACAACCTGATCACTGAAGAGAAACGTGTAACACTGTGAGTTGCATTCACACATGGCAATGCAGTTTCTCAGAAAGCTTCTCTCCAGTTATTATGTGATGGTATTTCCTTTTTCACCATAGCCCTCAAAGAACTCCCAAATATCATTTTGCAGAATCCACGACAACAGGGTTAGCAAACTGTTCCAAGAAGGGAAGGGTGGAAATCTGGGTGATGAAGTCACACATCAGAAAGCAATCTCTCAAAAAGCTTCTCTCTAGGAATTATGTGAGGATATTTCCTTTTTCAACATGGGCCCCTATGGGCTCCCAAATATCACTTTGCAGTTTCCACGAAAAGAGTGTTAGCAAACTGCTTCCTGACGTTTAAGTTGTAAGTGTGTGGGATGAACTCACTGATCAGAAAGAAGTTTCTCAGAAAGCTTCTTTCCCGTTTTGAACTGATGAAATTTCCTTTATCAGCGTAGGCCTCAATGCCATCCAAAGAAGCCCATCTCAGGTTCCTCAATAACAGTGTTAATGGACTGCTCCACGTAACATAAGTGTAACTCTGTGAGATGAATTCACACATCACTAAGAAGTTTCTAAGAAAGCTTCTTTCTAGTTTTCTTCTGAGAATATTTCCTTTGTCTCCATTAGCTTCATTGCGCTATGAAGTGTCTAATTGCAGATTTCCAGAAAACTGTGTTAACAAAGTGATCACTGAAGAGAAACGTGCAACTCGGTGAGTTGCATTCACACATGGCAGTGCAGTTTCTCAGAAAGCTTCTCTCTAGTTATTATGTGAGAATATTTCCTTTTACACCATAGCCCTCAATGAGCTCCCAAATATCACTTTGCTGAATCCACCAGAATACTGTTATCAAAGTGTTCCAAGAAGGAAGGGTGGAAATCTGGGTGACGAAGTCACACATCAGAAAGCAATCTCTCAAAAAGCTTCTCTGTAGTTATTATGTGAGGATGTTTCCTTTTTCACCATGGGCCCCTATGGGCTCCCAAATATCACTTTGCAGTTTCCACGAAAAGTGTGTTAGCAAACTGCTTCCTGAGGTGTATGTTGTAAGTCTGTGACATGAACCCACTGATCAGAAAGAAATTTCTCATAAAGCTTCTTTTACGTTTTGAAATGATGAAATATCCTTTATCAGCGTAGACCTCAATGCGATTCAAAGAAGCCCTTGTCAGGTCCCTCAAAGACAGTGTTAGTGGACTGCTCCACGAAACATAAGTGTAACTCTGTGAGATGATTTCACACATCACCAAGAAGTTTCTAAGAAAGCTTCTTTCTAGTTTCCTTCTGAGGTTATTTCCTTTGTCACCATAAGCTTCATTGAGCTATGAAATATCTTTTTTTTTTTTTTTTTTTTTTTATTATACTTTAAGTTCTAGGGTACATGTGCATAACGTGCAGGTTTGTTACATATGTATACTTATGCCATGTTGGTGTGCTGCACCCATCAACTCGTCAGCACCCATCAATTCATCATTTATATCATGTATAACTCCCCAATGCAATCCCTCCCTCCTCCCCCCTCCCCCCTCCCCATGATAGACCCCAGTGTGTGATGTTCCCCTTCCCGAGTCCAAGTGATCTCATTGTTCAGTTCCCACCTATGAGTGAGAACATGCGGTGTTTGGTTTTCTCTTCTTGTGATAGTTTGCTAAGAATGATGGTTTCCAGCTGCATCCATGTCCCTACAAAGGACGCAAACTCATCCTTTTTTATGGCTGCATAGTATTCCATGGTGTACATGTGCCACATTTTCTTAATCCAGTCTGTCACAGATGGACATTTGGGTTGATTCCAAGTCTTTGCTATTGTGAATAGTGCCGCAATAAACATACGTGTACATGTGTCTTTGTAGTAGACTAATTTATAATCCTTTGGGTATATACCCAGTAGTGGGATGGCTGGGTCATATGGTACATCTAGTTCTAGATCCTTGAGGAATTGCCATACTGTTTTCCATAATGGTTGAACTAGTTTACAATCCCACCAACAGTGTAAAAGTGTTCCTATTTCTCCACATCCTCTCCAACACCTGTTGTTTCCTGACTTCTTAATGATTGCCATTCTAACTGGTGTGAGATGGTATCTCATTGTGGTTTTGATTTGCATTTCTCTGATGGCCAGTGATGATGAGCATTTTTTCATGTGTCTGTTGGCTGTATGAATATCTTCTTTTGAGAAATGTCTGTTCATATCCTTTCCCCACTTTTTGATGGGGTTGTTTGTTTTTTTCTCGTATATTTGTTTGAGTTCTTTGTAGATTCTGGATATTAGCCCTTTGTCAGATGAGTAGGTTGCAAAAATTTTCTCCCATTCTGTAGGTTGCCTGTTCACTCTGATGGTAGTTTCTTTTGCTGTGCAAAAGCTCTTTAGTTTAATTAGATCCCATTTGTCAATTATGGCTTTTGCTGCCGTTGCTTTTGGTGTTTTAGACATGAAGTCCTTGCCCATGCCTATGTCCTGAATGGTACTACCTAGATTTTCTTCTAGGGTTTTTATGGTATTAGGTCTAACATTTAAGTCTCTAATCCATCTTGAATTAATCTTCGTATAAGGGGTAAGGAAAGGATCCAGTTTCAGCTTTCTACTTATGGCTAGCCAATTTTCCCAGCACCATTTATTAAATAGGGAATCCTTTCCCCATTTCTTGTTTCTCTCAGGTTTGTCAAAGATCAGATGGCTGTAGATGTGCGGTATTATTTCTGAGGACTCTGTTCTGTTCCATTGGTCTATATCTCTGTTTTGGTACCAGTACCATGCTGTTTTGGTTACTGTAGCCTTGTAGTATAGTTTGAAGTCAGGTAGCGTGACGCCTCCAGCTTTGTCCTTTTGACTTAGGATTGTCTTGGCAATGCGGGCTCTTTTTTGGTTCCATATGAACTTTAAAGCAGTTTTTTCCAATTCCGTGAAGAAAGTCATTGGTAGCTTGATGGGGATGGCATTGAAGCTATAAATAACCTTGGGGAGTATGGCCATTTTCACGATATTGATTCTTCCTATCCATGAGCATGGTATGTTCTTCCATTTGTTTGTGTCCTCTTTTATTTCACTGAGCAGTGGTTTGTAGTTCTCCTTGAAGAGGTCCTTTACATCCCTTGTAAGCTGGATTCCTAGGTATTTTATTCTCTTTGAAGCAATTGTGAATGGAAGTTCATTCCTGATTTGGCTCTCTGCTTGTCTGTTGCTGGTGTATAAGAATGCTTGTGATTTTTGCACATTAATTTTGTATCCTGAGACTTTGCTGAAGTTGCTTATCAGCTTAAGGAGATTTTGGGCTGAGACGATGGGGTTTTCTAAATATACAATCATGTCATCTGCAAACAGGGACAATTTGACTTCTTCTTTTCCTAACTGGATACCCTTGATTTCTTTCTCTTGCCTGATTGCCCTAGCCAGAACTTCCAACACTATGTTGAATAGGAGTGGTGAGAGAGGGCATCCCTGTCTTGTGCCAGTTTTCAAAGGGAATTTTTCCAGTTTTTGCCCATTCAGTATGATATTAGCTGTGGGTTTGTCATAAATAGCTCTTATTATTTTGAGGTACGTTCCATCAATACCGAATTTATTGAGCGTTTTTAGCATGAAGGGCTGTTGAATTTTGTCAAAAGCCTTTTCTGCATCTATTGAGACAATCATGTGGTTCTTGTCTTTGGTTCTGTTTATATGCTGGATTACGTTTATTGATTTGCGAATGTTGAACCAGCCTTGCATCCCAGGGATGAAGCCCACTTGATCATGGTGGATAAGCTTTTTGATGTGCTGCTGAATCCGGTTTGCCAGTATTTTATTGAGAATTTTTGCATCAATGTTCATCAGGGATATTGGTCTAAAATTCTCTTTTTTTGTTGTGTCTCTGCCAGGCTTTGCTATCAGGATGATGTTGGCCTCATAAAATGAGTTAGGGAGGATTCCCTCTTTTTCTATTGATTGGAATAGTTTCAGAAGGAATGGTACCAGCTCCTCCTTGTACCTCTGGTAGAATTCAGCTGTGAATCCATCTGGTCCTGGACTTTTTTTGGTGGGTAGGCTATTAATTGTTGCCTCAATTTCAGAGCCTGCTATTGGTCTATTCAGGGATTCAACTTCTTCCTGGTTTAGCCTTGGGAGAGTGTAAGTGTCCAGGAAATTATCCATTTCTTCTAGATTTTCTAGTTGATTTGCGTAGAGGCGTTTATAGTATTCTCTGATGGTAGTTTGTATTTCTGTGGGGTCAGTGGTGATATCCCCTTTATCATTTTTTATTGCATCTATTTGATTCCTCTCTCTTTTGTTCTTTATTAGCCTTGCTAGCGGTCTGTCAATTTTGTTGATCTTTTCAAAAAACCAACTCCTGGATTCATTGATTTTTTGGAGGGTTTTTTGTGTCTCTATCTCCTTCAGTTCTGCTCTGATCTTAGTTATTTCTTGCCTTCTGCTAGCTTTTGAATGTGATTGCTCTTGCCTCTCTAGTTCTTTTAATTGTGATGTTAGAGTGTCAATTTTAGATCTTTCCTGCTTTCTCTTGTGGGCATTTAGTGCTATAAATTTCCCTCTACACACTGCTTTAAATGTGTCCCAGAGATTCTGGTATGTTGTATCTTTGTTCTCGTTGGTTTCAAAGAACATCTTTATTTCTGCTTTCATTTCGTTATGTACCCAGTAGTCATTCAGGAGCAGGTTGTTCAGTTTCCATGTAGTTGAGCGGTTTTGATTGAGTTTCTTAGTCCTGAGTTCTAGTTTGATTGCACTGTGGTCTGAGAGACAGTTTGTTATAATTTCTGTTCTTTTACATTTGCTGAGGAGTACTTTACTTCCAATTATGTGGTCAATTTTGGAATAAGTGCGATGTGGTGCTGAGAAGAATGTATATTCTGTTGATTTGGGGTGGAGAGTTCTATAGATGTCTATTAGGTCTGCTTGGTGCAGAGATGAGTGTAACTCTGTGAGATGAATTCACACATCACCAAGAAGTTTCTAAGAAAGCTTCTTTCTAGTTTTCCTCTGAAGATATTTCCTTTTTCAACGTAGGCTTCATTGCGCTATGAAGTATCTAATTGCAGATTTCCAGAAAACTGTGTTAACAAACTGATCACTGAAGAGAAACGTGTAACTCTGTGAGTTGCATTCACACATGGCAATGCAATTTCTCCGAAAGCTTCTCTCTAGATGTTATATGAGTGTATCTCCTTTTTCACCATGGGCCCTTAGGGGCTCCCAAATATCAATATGCAGAATCAAACAACAACAGCATTAGCAAACCGTTCCAAGAAGAGAAGGGTGGAAATCTGTGTGATGAAGTCACACATCAGAAAGCAATCTCTCAAAAAGCATCTCTCTAGTTATTATGTGAGGATATTTCCTTTTTCACCATGGGTCTCTATGGGCTCCCAAATATCACTTTGCAGTTTCCACGAAAAGAGTGTTAACAAACTGCTTCCTGAGGTTTAAGTTGTAAGTCTGTGACATGAACTCACTGATCAGAAAGAAGTTTCTCAGAAAACTTCTTTCACGTTTTGAACTGTTGAAAATTTCTTTATCAGCGTAGGCGTCAATGCGTTCCAAAGAAGCCCTTCTCAGGTTCCTCAAAAACAGTGTTAATGGACTGCTCCACGAAACATAAGTGTAAATCTGTGAGATTAATTCACACATCACCAAGAAGTTTCCAAGAAAGCTTTCTAGTTTTCCTCTGAGAATATTTCCTTTGTCACCGTAAGCTTCATTGCGCTATGAAATATCAAATTGCAGATTTCCAGAAGACTGTGTTAACAAACTGATCACTGAAGAGAAACGAGTAACTCTGTGAGTTGCATTCACATATGGCAATGCAGTTTCTCAGAGAACTTCTCTCTAGTTATTATATGAGGATATTTTCTTTTCCACACTAGCCCTCAATGAGTCCCAAATATCACTTTGCAGAAACCACGACAACAGTGTTAGCAAACTGATCCAAGAAGGAAAGGGTAGAATTCGGTGTGATGAAGTCACACATCAGAAAGCAATCTCTCAGAAACCTTCTCACTAGTTATTAGGTGAGGATATTTCCTTTTTCACCATGGGCCCCTCTGCGCTCCCAAATATCACTTTGCAGTTTCCACGAAAAGAGTACTAGGAAACTGCTTCCTGAGGTTTAAGTTATAAGTCTGTGGGATGAACACACAGATCAGAAAGAAGTTTCTCAGAAAGCTTCGTTCACGTTCTGATCTGTTGAAATATCCTTTATCAGCATAGGCCTCAATGCGTTTCAAAGAAGCCCTTCTCAGGATCCTCAAAGACAGTGTTAATGGACTGCTCCACGAAACATAAGTGTAACTCTGTGAGATGAATTCACAAATCACCAAGAAGTTTCTAAGAAAGCTTCTTTCTTGTTTTCATCTGAGAATATTTCCTTTGTCACCATAAGCTTCATTGCGCTATGAAATATCTAATTGCAGATTTCCAAAAAAGTGTGTTAACAAACTGATCACTGAAGAGAAACGTGTAACTCTGTGAGTTGCATTCACACATGGCAGTGCAGTTTCTCAGAAAGCTTCTCTCTAGTTATTATGTGAGAATATTTCCTTTTTCACCATAGCCCTCAATGAGCTGCCAAATATCCCTTTGTGAATCCACGAGAACACTGTCATCAAAGTGTTCCAAGAAGGGAAGGGTGGAAATCTGGGTGATGAAGTCACACATCAGAAAGCAATCTCTCAAAAAGCTTCTCTCTAGTTATTATGTGAGGATATTTCCTTTTTCACCATGAGCCCGTCAGGGCTCCCAAATATCACTTTGCAGTTTCCAGGAAAAGAGTGTTAGCAAACTGCTTTCTGAGTTTTAACTTGTAAGTCTCTGGGATAAACTCACTGATCAGAAAGAAGTTTCTCAGAAAGCTTCTTTCACGTTTTGAACTGTTGAAATTTCCTTTATCAGCGTAGGCCTCAATGCGTTCCAAAGAAGCCCTTCTCAGGTTCCTCAAAGACAGTGTTAATGGACTGCTCCACGAAACATAAGTGTTACTCTGTGAGATGAATTCACATATCACCAAGAAGTTTCTAAGAAAGCTTCTTTCTAGTTTTCATCTGAAGATATTTCCTTTGTCACCGTAGGCTTCATTGCGCTACGAAATATCTGATTGTAGATTTCCCGAAAACTGTGTTAACAAACTTGTCACTGAAGAGAAACCTGTAACTCTGTGAGTTACATTCACACATGGCAGTGCAGTTTCTCAGAAAGCTTCTCTCTCGTTATTATGTCAGCATATTTCTTTTTTCACCATAGCCCTCAAAGAGCTCCCAAATATCAAGTTGCTTAATCCACCGGAACACTGTTATCAAAGTCTTCCAAGAAGGTAAGGGTGGAAATCTGAGTGATGAAGTCACACATCAGAAAGCAAACTCTCAAAAAGCTTCTCTCTAGTTATTATGTGAGGATAATTCCTTTTTCCCCATGGGCCCCTTTGGGCTCCCAAATATCACTTTGCAGTTTCCACGAAAAGAGTGTTAGCAAACTGCTTCCTGACGTGTATGTTGTAAGTCTGTGACATGAACTCACTGATCAGAAAGAAGTTTCTCAGAAAGCTTCTTTCACGTTTTGAACTGATGAAATTTCCTTTATCAGCGTAGACCTCAATGCGATTCAAGGAATCCCTTGTCATGTTCCTCAAAGATAGTGTTAATGGACTGCTCCACGAAACAGAAGTGTAACACTGTGAGATGAATTCACACATCACCAAGAAGTTTCTAAGAAAGCTTCTTTCTAGTTTTCTTCTGAGGATATTTCCTTTGTCACCATAAGCTTCATTGCGCTGTGAAGTATCTAATTGCAGATTTCCAGAAAACTGTGTTAACAAACTGATCATTGAAGAGAAACGTGTAACTCTGTGAGTTGCATTCACACATGGCAATGCAATCTCCCTGAAACCTTCTCTCTAGTTATTATATGAGGATATTTCCTTTTTCACCATAGCCCTCAATGAGCTCCCAAATATCTCTTTGCGGAATCCACGACAACAGTGTTAGCAAACTGTTCCAAGAAGGAAAGGGTATAATTCTGTGTGATGAAGTCACACATCAGATAGCAATCTCTCAGAAAACTTCTCTCTAGTTATTATATGAGGATATTTCCTTTTTCACCATAACCCTCAATGAGCTCCCAAATATCACTTTGCTGAATCCACGAGAACACTGTTATCAAAGTGTTCCAAGAAGGTAAGGGTGGAAATCTGAGTGATGAAGTCACACATCAGAAAGCAAACTCTCAAAAAGCTTCTCTCTAGTTATTATGTGAGGATATTTCCTTTTTCACCATGGGCCCCTCTGGGCTCCCAAATATCTCTTTGCAGTTTCCACGAAAATAGTGTTAGCAAACTGCTTCCTGAGGTGTGTGTTGTAAGTCTGTGACATGAACTCACAGATCAGAAAGAAGTTTCTCAGAAAGCTTCTTTCACGATTTGAACTGATGAAATTTCCTTTATCAGCGTAGACCTCAATGCGATTCATAGAAGCCCTTGTCAGGTTCCTCAAAAACAGTGTTAATGGACTGCTCCACGAAACATAAGTGTAACTCTGTGAGATGAATTCACACATCACCAAGAAGTTTCTAAGAAAGCTTCTTTCTTGTTTTCATCTGAGAATATTTCCTTTCTCACCATAAGCTTCATTGCGATATGTAGTATCTAAATACATATTTCCAGAAAACTGTGTTAACAAACTGTACACTGAAGAGAAACGTGTAACTCTGTGAGTTGCATTCACACATGGCAATGCAGTTTCTCAGAAAGCTTCTCTCCAGTTATTATGTGAGGATATTTCCTTTTTCACCATACCCCTCAATGAGCTCCCAAATATCACTTTGCAGAACGCACGACAACAGTGTTAGCAAACTGTTCCAAGAAGGAAAGGGTAGAATTCTGTGTGATGAAATCACACATCAGAAAGCAATCTCTCAGAAAGCTTCTCTCTAGTTATTATGTGAGGATATTTCCTTTTTCACCAAGGGCCCCTCTGTGCTCCCAAATATCACTTTGCAGTGTCCACGAAAAGAGTGTTAGCAAACTGCTTCCGGAGGTTTAAGTTGTAAGTGTGTGGGATGAACTCACCGATCTGAAAGAAGTTTCTCAGAAAGCTTCTTTCACGTTTTGAACTGATGAAATTTCCTTTATCAGCGTAGGCCTCAATGACATCCAAAGAAGCCCTTCTCAGGTTCCTCAATAACAGTGTTACTGGATTGCTCCACGTAACATAAGTGTAACTCTGTGAGATGAATTCACACATCACTAAGAAGTTTCCAAGAAAGTTTCTTTCTAGTTTTCTTCTGAGAATATTTCCTTTGTCTCCATAACCTTCATTGCGCTATGAAGTATTTAATTGCAGATTTCCAGAAATCTGTGTTAACAAAGTGATCACTGAAGAGAAACGTGCAACTCTGTGAGTTGCATTCACACATGGCAGTGCAGTTTCTCAGAAAGCTTCTCTCTAGTTATTATGTGAGAATATTTCCTTTTACACCATAGCCCTCTTTGAGCTCCCAAATATCACTTTGCTGAATCCACGAGAACACTCTTTTCAAAGTGTTCTAAAAAGGGAAGGGTGGAAATCTGGGTGATGAAGTCACACATCAGAAAGCAATCTCTTAAATAGCTTCTCTCTAGTTATTTTGTGAGCATATTTCCTTTTTCACCTTGGGCCCCTATGGGCTCCCAAATATCACTTTGCAGTTTCCACGACAAGAGTGTTAGCAAACTGCTTCCTGAGGTGTATGTTGTAAGTCTGTGACATGAGCTCACTGATCAGAAAGAAGTTTCTCAGAAAGCTTCTTTCACGTTTTGAACTGATGAAATTTCCTTTATCAGCATAGATATCAATGCGATTCAAAGAAGCCCTTGTCAGGTTCCTCAAAGACAGTGTTAATGGACTGCTCCACGAAACATAAGTGTAACTCTGTGAGATGAATTCACACATCACCAAGAAGTTTCTAAGAAAGCTTCTTTCTAGTTTTCTTCTGAGGATATTTCCTTTGTCTCCGAAAGCTTCATTGCGCTATGAAGTATCTAATTTCAGATTTCCAGAAAATTGTGTTAACAAACTGATCACCGAAGATAAACGTGTAACTCTGTGAGATGCATTCACACATGGCAATGCAATTTCTCTGAAAGCTTCTCTCTACTTATTATTTGAGTTTATCTCCTTTTTCACCATGGGCCCTTAAGGGCTCCTAAATATCACTTTGCAGAATCAAACGACAACAGTGTTAGCCAACTGTTCCAAGAAGGAAAGGGTGGAATTCTGTGTGATGAAGTCACACATCAGAAAGCAATCTCTCAAAAAGCTTCTCTCTAGTTATAATGGGAGGATATTTCCTTTTTCACCCTAGCCCTCAATGAGCTCCCAAATATCACTTTGCTGAATCCACGAGAACAGTGTTATCAAAGTGTTCCAGGAAAGGAAGGGTGGAAATCTGGGTGATTAAGTCACACATCCGAAACAAATCTCTCCAAAAGCTTCTCTCTAGTTATTATGTCAGGATATTTCCTTTTTCACCATGGGCCCCTAAGGGCTCCCAATTATCACTTTGCAGGTTCCACGAAAAGAGTGTTAGCAAACTGCTTCCTGAGGTGGAAGTTGTAAGTCTGTGACATGAACTCACTGATCAGAAAGAAGTTTCTCAGAAAGCTTCTTTCACGTCTTGGACTGTTCAAATTTCCTTTATCATCGAAGTCCTCAATGTGATTCAAAGAAGCCCTTGTCAGGTTCCTCAAAGTCAGTGTTAATGGACTGCTCCACGAAACATAAGTGTAACTCTGTGAGATGAATTCACACATTACCAAGAAGTTTCTAAGAAAGCATCTTTCTAGTTTTCATCTGATGATATTTCCTTTGTCACCGTAGGTTTCATTGCGCTATGAAGTATCTAATTGCAGATTTCCAGAAAACTGTGTTAACAAACTTATCACTGAAGAGAAACGTGTAACTCTGTGAGTTTCATGCACACATGGCAATGCAAATTCTCCGAAAGGTTCTCTCTAGTTATTATGCGAGTAGATCTCCTTTTTCACCATGTTCCCTTATGGGCTCCAAAATATCACTTTGCAGAATCAAACGACGACAGTGTTAGCAAACTGTTCCAAGAAGGAAAGGGTAGAATTCTGTGTGATGAAGTCACACATCATAAAGCAATCTCTCAGAAAGCTTCTCTCCAGTTATTATGTGAGGATATTTCCTTTTTCACCATGAGCCGCTCTGGGCTCCCAAATATCACTTTGCAGTTTCCACGAAAAGTCTGTTAGCAAACTGCTTTCTGAAGTTTAATTTGTAAGTCTGTGGGATGAACTCACTGATCAGAAAGAAGTTTCTCAGAAAGCTTCTTTCACGGTTTGAACTGAGGAAATTTCCTTTATCAGCCTAGGCCTCAATGCATTCCAAGGAAGCCCTTCTCAGGTTCCTGAAAGACAGTGTTAGTGGACTGCTCCACGAAACATAAGTGTAACTCTGTGAGATGAATTCACACATCACCAAGAAGTTTCTAAGAAAGCTTCTTTCTAGTTTTCCTCTGAAGATATTTCCTTTTTCACTGTAGGCTTCATTGCGCTATGAAGTATCTAATTGCAGATTTCCAGAAAACTGTGTTAACAAACTGATCACTGAAGAGAAACGTGTAACTCTGTGAGTTGCATTCACACATGGCAATGCAATTTCTCCGAAAGATATTCTCTCTAGTTATTATATGAGTGTATCTCCTTTTTTACCATGAGCCCTTAGGGGCTCCCAAATATCAATTTGCAGAATCAAACGACAACAGCATTAGCAAACTGTTCCAAGAAAAGAAGGGTGGAACTCTGTGTGATGAAGTCACACATCAGAAAGCAATCTCTCAAAAAGCATCTCTCTACTTATTATGTGAGGATATTTCCTTTTTCACCATGGGCCCCTAAAGGCTCCCAAATATCACTTTGCAGTTTCCACAAAAAGAGTGTTAGCAAACTGCTTCCTGAGGTTTAAGTTATAAGTATGTGAGATGAACTCACTGATCAGAAAGAAGTTTGTCAGAAAGCTTCTTTCACGTTTTGAAGTGATGTAATTTCCTTTATCACCGTAGGCCTCAAAGTGATCCAAGGAAGCCCTTCTCTGATTCCTCAAAGACAGGGTTAAAGGACTCCTCCATGAAGCATAACTGTAACTCTTTGAGATGAATTCACACGTCACCAATAAGTTTCTTAGAAAACTTCTTTATAGTTCTCATCTGAGGATATTTCCTGTGTCACCATAAGCTTCATTGCGCTACGAAGTATCTAACTGCAGATTTCCAGAGAACCGTGTTAACAAACTGATCACTGAAGAGAAACGTGTAATTCTGTGAGTTGCATTCACACATGGCAATGCAGTTTCTCAGAAGGCTTCTTTCCAGTTTTAGTCTGAGGATATTTCCTTTTTCTCCATAGCCCTCAATGAGCTCCCAAATATCACTTTGCAGAATCCACGACAACAGTGTTCGCAAACTCTTCCAAGAAGGGAAAGGTTGAACTCTGTGTGATGAAGTCACACATCAGAAAGCAATCTCTCAGAAAGCTTCTCTCTAGTTTTTATGTGAGGATACTTCCTTTTTCAACATGGGCCCCTATGGGCTCCCAAGTATCACTTTGCAGAATCCACGACAACAGTGTTTACAAACTGTTCCAAGAATTGAAGGGTGGAACTCTGTGTGATGAAGTCACACATTAGAAAACAATCGCTCCGAAGGCTTCTCTCTAGTTATTATGTGAGGATATTTCCTTTTTCACCATGGGCCCCTATGGGCTCCCCAATATCACTTTGCAGTTTCCACGAAAAGAGTGTTTTCAAACTGCTTCCTGATGTCTAAGTTGTAAGACTGTGAGATGAACTCACTGATCAGAATGAAGAGTCTCAGAAAGCTTCTTTCACGTTTTGAACTGAAGAAATTTGTCTTATCAGCGTAGGCCTCAATGCAATCCAAAGAAGCCCTTCTCAGGTTCCTCAAAAACAGTGTTAATGGACTGCTCCACGAAACATAAGTGTAACTCTGTGAGATGAATTCACACATTCCCAGGAAGTTTCTCAGAAAGCTTCTTTGTAGTTTTCATCTGAGTATATTTCCTTTGTCACCGTAAGCTTCATTGCACGATGTATTATCTAACATCAGATTTCCAGAAAACTGTGTTAACAAACTGATCACTGAAGAGAAACCTGTAACTCTGTGAGTTGCATTAACACATGCCAATGCAGTTTCTCAGAAGGCTTCTTTCCAGTTTTAATATGAGGATATTTCCTTTTTCACCGTTGCCCTCAATGAGCTCCCAAATATCACTTTGCAGATTCCCCAACAAAAGTGTTAGCAAACTGTTCCAAGAAGGGAAAGGTGGAACTCTGTGTGATGAAGTCAAACATCAGAAAGCAATCTCTCAGAAAACGTCTCTCTAGTTATTATGTGAGATTGTTTCCTTTTACTCCTTGGGCCCCTATGGGCTCCCAAATATCCCTTTGCAGATTCCACGAAAAGAGGGTTAGCACACTGCTTCCTGAGCTCTCAGGTGTGACTCTGTGAGATGAATTCACAGATCAGACCGAAGTTCCTCAGAAAGCTTCTTTCACGTTTTGAACTGATGATATTTCCTTTATCAAGGTAGTCCTCAATGCGATCTAAAGAAGCCCTTCTCAGTTTACTCAAAGACAGTGTTATTGGACTGCTCCACGAAACATAAGTGTAACTCTGTGAGATGAATTCACACATCACCAAGAAGTTTCTAAGAAAGCTTCTTTCTAGTTTTCATCTGAGGATATTTCCTTTCTCACCATAAGCTTGATTGCGCTAAGTAGTATCCATTACAGATATCTAGAAAACTGTGTTAGCAAACTGATCACTGAAGAGAAACGTGTAACTTTGTGAGTTCCATTCACACATGGCAATGCAGTTTCTCAGAAGGCTTCTCTCCAGTGTTGATCTCAGGATATTTCCTTTTTCACCATAGCCCTCTATGAGCTCCCACATATCGCTTTGTAGAATCCACGACAAGAATCTTAGCAACTGTTCCATGAAGGGAAGGGTGGAACTCTGTGTGATGAAGTCACACATCGGAAAGTAACATCTTAGAAAGCTTCTCTCTAGTTATTATGTGAGGATATTTCCTTTTTCACCATGGGCCCTTATGGCCTCCCTAATAACACTTTGCAGATTGCACGAAAAGAGTGTTAGCAAACTGCTTCTTGAGGTCTAAGCTGGAACTCTGTGAGATGAATTCAAAGATGACAAAGAAGTTTCTCAGAAAGCTTCTTTCACGTTTTCAACTGATGATATTTCCTTTATCAACATAGGCCTCAATGCGATCCAAAGAAGCCCTCCTTAGATTCCTCAAAAACAATGTTAATGGACTGCTCCACGAAACATAAGTGTAACTCTGTGAGACAAATTCACACATCACCAAGAAGTTTCTAGGGAAGCTTCTATCTAGTTTTCATCTAAGGATACTTCTTTGTCACCGTAAGCTTCATTGCACTAAGAATTATCCCATTGCAGACTTCCAGAAAACTGTGTTAGGAAACTGATCACTGAAGAGAAACGTGTAACTCTGTGAGTTGCATTCACACATGGCAATGCATTTTCTCAGAAGGCTTCTTTCCAGTTTTCTCACCGGTCTTCTGTGTCGCTCGCGCTGGGAGTTGGAGACTGGAGTTGTTCCTATTCGGCCATCTTGCTCCGCCCCCCCTCCAGTTTTCATCTGAGGATATTTCCTTTTTCACCATAGCCCTCAATGAGCTATCAAATATCACTTTGCAGAATTCCCAATAGTGTTAGCAAACTGTTCCAGGAAGGGAAGGGTGGAACTCTGTTTGATGAAGTCACACATCAGAAAGCAATCTCTCAAATAGCTTCTCTCTAGTTATTATGTGAGGATATTTCCTTTTTCACTATGGGCCTCTATGGGCTCCCAAATATCACTTTGCAGTTTCCACGAAAAGAGTGTGAGCAAACTGCTTCCTGAGGTTTAAGTTGTAAGTGTGTGAGATGAACTCACTGATCAGAAAGAAGTTTCTCAGAAAGCTTCTTTCACGTTTTGAACTGATGAAATTTCCTTTATCAGCGTAGGCCTCAATGCCATGCAAAGAAGCCCTTCTCAGGTTCCTCAAAGACAGTGTTAGTGGGCTGTTCCACGAAATATAAGTGTAACTCTGTGAGTTGAATTCACACATCACGAAGAAGTTTCTAAGAAAGCTTATTTCTAGTTTTCGTCAGATTATATTTCCTTTGTCACCGTAAGCTTCATTAGGATAGGATGTATCCCATTGCAGATTTCCAGAAAACTGTGTTAGCAAACTGTTCACTGAAGAGAAACGTGTAACTCTGTGAGTTGCATTCACACATGGCAATGCAGTTTCTCAGAAGGCTTCCTTCCAGTTTTCACCTGAGGATATTTCCTTTTTCACCATCGCCGTCAATTAGCTCCCAAATATCACTTTGCAGAATCCACGACAAGAGTGTTAACAAACTCTTCCAAGAAGGGAAGGGTGGAACTCTGTGTGATGAAGTCAGACATCAGATAGCAATCTCTCAGAAACCTTCTCTCTTGTTATTATGTGAGGATATATCCTTTTTACCCGTGGGCCACTATGGGCTCCCAAATATCACTTTGCAGATTCCACGAAAAGAGTGTTAGCAAACTGCTTCCTGAGGTCTCAGCTGGAACTCTGAGAGATGAATTCACAGATAAGAAAGAAGTTTCTCAGAAAGCTTCTTTCACGTTTTCAAATGATAATATTTCCTTTATCAACGTAGTCCTCAATGCGATCCAAAGAAGCCCTTGTCAGGTTCCTCAAAGACAGTGTTAATGGACTGCTGTACAAAACATAAGTGTAACTCTGTGAGACGAATACACACATCACCAAGAAGGTTCTCAGAAAGGTTCTTTCTAGTTTTCATCTAAGGATATTTCTTTGTCACCGTAAGCTTCATTGCACTAAGAAGTATCCCACTGCAGATTTCCAGAAAACTGTGTTAGCAAACTGATCACTGAAGAGAAACGTGTAACTCTGTAAGTTGCATTCACACATATCAATGCAGTTTCTCAGAAGGCTTCTTTCCAGTTTTGATCTGACGATATTTCCTTTTTCACCATAGCCCTCAATGAGCTCCCAAATATCACTTTGCAGAATCCACGACAACAGTGTTAGCAATCTGTTCCAGGAATGGAAGGGTGGAACGCGGTGTGATGAATTCACACATCAGAAAGCAATCTCTCAGAAAGATTCTCTCTAGTAATTGTCTGAGGATATTTCCTTTTTCACCATGGGCCTCTATGGGCTCCCAAATATCACTTTGTAGATTCCACGAAAAGAGTGATAGCAAACTGCTTCCTGAGGACTAAGCTGTAACTCTGTGAGATGAATTCACCGAGCACAACGAAGTTTCTCAGAAAGCTTCTTTCACATTTGGAACTGATGATATTTCCTTTATCAAGATAGTCCTCAATGCGATCTAAAGAAGCCATTCTCAGGTTACTCAAAGACAGTGTTTTTGGACTGCTCCACGAAACTAAGTGTAACTCGGTGAGATGAATTCACACATCACCAAGAAGTTTCTAAGAAAGCTTCTTTCTAGTTTTCATCTGAGGATATTTCCTTTCTCACCGTAAGCTTCTTTGTGCTAAGCATTATCCATTACAGAGATCCAGAAAACTGTGTTAACAAACTGGTCACTGAAGAGAAACGTGTAACTCTGTGAGTTCCATTCACACATGGCAATGCAGTTTCTCAGAAGGCTTCTTTCCAGTGTTGATCTCAGGATATTTCCTTTTTCACCATAGCCCTCTATGAGCTCCTACATATCACTTTGTAGAATCCACGACAAGAGTCTTAGCAACTGTTCCATGAAGGGAAGGGTGGAACTCTGTGTGATGATGTCACACATCGGAAAGTAACATCCTAGAAAGCTTCTCTCTAGTTATTATGTGAGGATATTTCCTTTTTCACCATCGGCCCCTATGGCCTCCCAAATAACACTTTGCAGATTGCCCGAAAAGAGTGTTAGCAAACTGCTTCTTGAGGTCTAAGCTGTCACTCTGTGAGATGAATTCACAGATGACAAAGAAGTTTCTCAGAAATCTTCTTTCACGTTTTCAACTGATGATATTTCCTTTATCACCGTAGGCCTCAATGCGATTCAAAGAAGCCCTCCTTAGATTCCTCAAAAACAATGTTAATGGACTGCTCCATGAAACATAAGTGTAACTCTGTGAGACAAATTCACACATCACCATGAAGTTTCTAGGAAAGCTTCTTTCTAGTTTTCATCTAAGGATATTTCTTTGTCACCATAAGCTTCATTGCACTAAGTATTATCCCATTGCAGACTTCCAGAAAACTGTGTTAGGGAACTGATCACTGAAGAGAAACGTGTAACTCTGTGAGTTGCATTCACACATGGCAATGCAGTTTCTCAGAAGGCTTCTTTCCAGTTTTCATCTGAGGATATTTCCTTTTTCACCATAGCCGTCAATGAGCTATCAAATATCACTTTCCAGAGTACCCAAGTCTTGGGGCCCGTGCCGGTGGTAGTGGAGAATGAACAGACATAGACACAAAAGAAAAAAACAAACCGAGAACATGGCGGCCGCCCCTAGGGCCTCCGCCTCACTTTATTTATACCCCACAAATCCCACGTCAGCAAAAATGACATGATACCAAACAAACTTTCTACACCCAAATATAACCTACTGCCTAGTTCTTTGTCTCTAAGCTCTTTCTTATTTTGTCTGCCTTTTTGGCACCTACTAGAGTTCATTAAAAGTTCAACTAGAGATAGTATCCTTGACTACTGAAGTTCATGGAAAGTGCAACTAGCTAGAGATACTGTCCTTGAGCCTTATCCATTCTCAGCATATTATTTTCAATGGCCCCTGCATTTCCCCCTTTTTTGTTTTGCCTCAATCTTAGAAAGGCAGCCCATTCTTGTTCTTGGTTTTTCTTTTGTTTTTGGATGCGACGGAAGGAGCATCGGAGTATCAGGAGAAGTAGACTCAATCCAAGCACCCAAAGTAATATACTTTCAGAGATTGTAGAAATCCATGTTTTCATCTGAGTTCACGGATTAAGAGCAGCAAGGCGTTGACCCATCTCCTGCATGGTAGCTGCTCCGGACAATACATGTAATTGTTGTTGAAACGCTACAGAAATGTTTCGAGTGAGTTCTTGGATGTCTAAACTAATATTTTTATGGCCTATTAATAATCTTCGGATTTCGGTCCCATTCTGAAAAACATTAAAAGACACAGGTGTTACACAAAATTGCGTGGAGTTCCAATCACATTGCAATGTTATTCGAGTACTGAGGACAGTGAGCTGATCTCCAAGCCACGTTAAGGCTTGCTCCACGTTGTCCAATCTTTCAGCGAGTTGAGAGTCAATGTTCCGTTGTTGAAGCCACAACCAATGAGATTGCTCATGCCATTGTTGCTCAAATTCAGCATTTTGTATGCTTTGATGTAGCGCGAGCCCTCCCACAGCTGCAGTGGAGGCAATGGCAACAAGCCTCAACACCAAGGCAATTATAAGTCCAAGGGCACGACGGGTCCACTGAAGAGAAGTCCAAATATAAGTCTCAAGAGGTGTTGCCCCCCATGGTCGCGTAAGGTTGACAGGTAACCAAATTTCTTTACGAGTCTTGAGGATATAAATATCCCCCGTAAAACTGCGCCACCAAGAATGATTGAGGCAAGACAAAAATGTACACGTATCTTTACAATTAACAATCCCCGTATCATTATCCCATGTTAAATGTCCTGCTAACAATAGGTAAGACTTTCGGACACAAGCAACAATATATCGGGAGACATTCCGCCGTAATTGAATATGAAAAGGGTTATTTGGGTTAGAAAGATTAAGGGACATATTTCCCACAAAGTTACTAATGGCATCACCTGCAGCCAATAACTTCCAAAGATGACTTTGTACTTGTAAAGAGTATCTAAGATGAGGCATAGGCGGCGACAAGCCTCCTTCAAGCCATACTAAAGTTTCATTGCCATCAGCAACAATACTTTTATTTACCCGGTGCCATCTCAAAGGTATGTGACTAAATTTTGTTTGAAAATCACCATGCACACTCCAATCAATTACTTGCAACCCATTATATTCTAATAAAATCTGGGGCTTAATTCCCCGACAATGTTGCCACTCCAAGACCTCTATATTAGGGGAAACCTCTGGAATTGGACAAAAAGGTAAAGAACTAGGGATAGTCTCATTAATATATATAGTATGATTATAATGACAACTTATAGTTACAATAATAACAGTATTAGCAGCCACATGGCTATAATTATAGCGAACAGCCCAAGCTTCATGTGATTTTCGGAGACAATGAGGACTATTTCCCATGCAAATTGGAAGTCCTTCCACTCCAAATTGGTATGTGCTGTTTATTATTCCTGTTTCCCGTTCTATGTTGTCCTTGTCCATATAGGGGGACGGCATCCAAGTAGTGTCATTGGTGAAAACCTTAACTTCTGCCTCCCCCCAGGCAACTCCCTGATATAAGGGTGGAAAAGGAATATAAGTCCAATATTCATACAAAGCCTCATTAAGGGAAATAAGTCCCCCGCTGAGACACATCCAACAAAGGAAGAGATGCATGCTGATTCCAGTTTCTTTTCAACAGGGTTTCAATCGCCTTGTAGGAAACCACTCAGGTCTGCTCCCTGTAAGGATAAGAGCATAACCCCGTCCCTGTTTTAGAACTTGTCCCTGTGCATACTTACTTTCTTCATTAGGATACCAAACCTTTAAATTATTGACGGGGACTATCGTCGAGGGAGGTGAGGAAAGATGAGTTACGGCAGCGGAGTCCTGCAATTGTCTCCATTGATTCAAAAAATTTAAGGTAAACAAAACCTTTAAAATCTGATTTCTGGGGGACTCATTTCCCCCTTTTTTGTTTTAGCAGTTGAGTTTTTAAGGTTAAATTTGCACGCTCAATGATGGCTTGACCTTGACTGTTGCCCGGGATACTGGTGAGATGTTGAATATTGCATTGCTGTAAGAAAACTTATAATTTATGAGAAACATAAGCAGGGGCATTATCAGTTTTGAGTATTAGAGGAATGCCCATGATGGCGAAACAAGTTAAGAGATGAGTAATAACAGAATCAGCTTTTTCAGATGGCAAAGGAATTGTCCATTGAAAATGAGAGAAAGTATCAATGGTATGATGAACAGACTTTAATCGTCTAAAAGAAGAGACATGTGTGACATCCATTTGTCAGATCTGATTAACTTGAGTACCTTGTGGATTAAACCCAGGATGGAAAGATGGAATGCTCAAAGGAGCACAAGAAGGACAAGCTCGAATAAGAGAACGAGCTTGTTTATGAGTTAAATGAAATCGTCGTTGAAGGCCAGAACTATTAGTGTGATGTAGAGCATGTTCTTGTTCTGCAGCCTGTAGGTGGCTGATTAAAAGCAAATCAATCTGAGCATTACCATGAACTAACTGTCCAGGAAGTTGAGAATGGAAACGAAGATGAGTGATGAATAAAGGAGCTCGACGTCGGCTCAAAGTAGTAGACAATAAAGAAAAGAGTTTTTGAAGAGAAGAAGTAGCACAAAGAGGTAAAGTGGCGTGAGAAATATAAGAAGTAACATAGACGGCGTATTGAGAATCACTAACAATGTTACAACCGGTGGAAGGGAAATCAAGTAAGACCATGAGAATAACAAACAGTTCTCCCTGTTACACCGAGGGATAAGGGTAAACTGTAACTCGAGATTGATGAACACTCCAATATCTAGCTTTACCATTGCTACTAGCATCAGTAAAAAAAGTAGGGCCTTGAACAGGAAATAAGGATATGGGTGAAAAAGGCAACACAGAATGCTGTCTGAAGAATTAAAAAATTGGAGACTTAGGATATCGGGAAGAAAATTGTCCGATAAATGAGGCACAAGCAACTTGTCAAGAATCAGAAGTAGCAAGAAGATAAGTAATTTGACTATGAGTAAATTGAGATATAATAAAGGAAGGGTCTCCTCCCCAAAGTTGTCGACAGTGATGCCGTCCTTTGATGATCAATTCAGCTAAACGATCAATATAAGTAGTCAAGCGTTTAGATGTTTTGTTGGACAGAAAAATCCATTCTAACGGTCGATTTGTTTGATGAATCATACCTGTAGGAGAATGTAAAGTATGAAATAAGCAAAAGGAAAGGGGAACGTCGGGAAGGATATAATGTAGGTGAGTCTTTTGAAGTTGTTCCTCTACCAGCTGGAGTTCCTGTAAAGCCAAAGGAGCTAAATGACGTGAGCTGTCCAAGTGATTGTCTCCTTCTAGAATAGAAAAAGGATGTTGTAACTGATACGTTGGTATTCCCAAAACAGGACGCATCCAATTAATATCTCCTAAAAGCTTTTGAAAGTCATTTAATGTTTTTAGATGATCGCGTCGAATTTGAATCTTTTGGGGCCGAATATTCTGCGCTCTCAAGGTATAACCTAAATATTGAATAGGAAAATCTATTTGAATTTTTTCTGGGGCAATATTAAGTGAGTATAAAGAGAGTTGGGTTTGTAAGGATGTAAAAGCATCTTGCTGCTCTTTTTTAGTGGGTGCAGCAAGAAGAATGTCATCTATATAATGATATAAAAGAACAGAAGGATGACATTTTCGAACAAGATCCAGAGCTCGATGAACAAACTCTTGACACAAGGTAGGGCTGTTTAACATTCCTTGAGGTAAAACCTTCCATTGATATCGAGAAAGTGGCTGAGAATTATTAAAAACAGGGACAGAGAAGGCAAAACGTTCACAATCTTTTTGATCCAAAGGAATAGAAAAAAAAAATCTTTTAAATCAATAACCATAAGCAACAAATCTTGAGGAATCATAGAAGGGTTAGGAAGGCCAGGTTGTAAGGACCCCATGGGTTGAATACATGCATTGATAGCACGAAGATCTGTTAATAGTCTCCATTTGTTTTTTATTTTTATTTTTATTTATTTATTTATTTTTATTTATATTTTTTATTTTTTATTTTTTATTTATTTTATTTATTTTTTTTTCTATTTTTTACACGAAGACAGGGGAATTCCATGGAGAAGTACTAGGCTCTATATGGCCTAAGGATAATTGTTCCTGAACCAAGTTTTCCAAGGCCTTAAGCTTCTCACGTGTTAAAGGTCACTGCTCAACCCACACAGGAATATTAGTTTTCCATGTCAAGGGAAGGGCTTGAGGCTGCTAAACAGTGGCTACATGTTTAAAGATTTATTAAGGGGATTGTAGCCCATGTGGAACATCATATTCTTGGCAGAATTAGAGACATGAGGAATAGAAACAAAAGCTCCAAGTTGTTGCAATAGATCTCGCCCCCATAAATTTAGGGCAATTGGAACAATATAAAACTGAACTTGGGCCACTTGACCATCCGGCCCTCGACAATTTAAAGATTGAGAACTTTGATACACCTCAGAGGCGGAACCTAATCCTGTAAGAGAAACAGCAACAGGCCGTTTAGGCCACTGCAAAGGCCATTGATCAGAGGCAATAATAGAAACGTCAGCTCCAGTGTCGACCAAGCCCTGAAAAATTTTTCCCTCCACTTCGAGGGGAAACAAAGGTTTCTGTTGAGTTACTAAAGTTTCCCAAAAAATATGTTTACCTGTACTTCCAAAACCTCCGGTTCTTTCTTGCCTCCATGAAGGAAATTGAAAATAGGGCAGTACAAGGAGTTGTGCAATTCGTTGCCCCTTTTTCAGAAATATAGGTTTATGAGCCTGAGCCATAATTTGAATTTCCCCTTTATAATCAGAATCTATAACACCCAAATGAACTTGTAAACCTTGTAAAATGCTACTACTTCGTCCTATAAGCAATCCAACAGTATGTGGAGGTAATGGCCCAAAAACACCTGTAGCCAATTTAACAACTCCCATTTCTGGGGTAAGTTCAACAGCCTGTAAAATCGCCACATCAGCAGCGGCACTACCGGAAGTATCAGAGAAAAGCTGAGCTAATGAAAATTGGGGGTTAACATTGGCTGACGGGTCTGCTGATGCTGGACCCCTGAGCTGACTGGAAATTGCAATTGAAAAGGGCTTGTATTGTTGTTGGGGCCCCAAGCTGAAGGGCCGCTCTGCAAGTTTCCCGAGTTGGAAATGAGAGAGTTACCGTTTTTATCCACCTTAGAGTGACATTCATTAGTCCAGTGCCGTCCTTTACCGCAACGACGACAGGGCTCAGTAGGAAGCTTTTCAAATTCTACTTTAGAGGAGTCGCTTCTATTAGAGAACTTACGACACTCCTTTTTAAAATGACCGGCCTTTCCACATTGGAAGGAAACTCCCTTTTTTCTCATGAAAGCCTTAGATAAAGCTCCAGCAAACAACTGAGCGTTGTAGGCAGCCCCTCCCACTCCTGCACAGGCTCTAATGAAATCTTCTATTTGTAAGTTTCCAGCAGCTTTTAAAGGACGCAACAGCCTCTGACATTCCTGATTAACATTTTCAAAAGCTAGTGTGGTTACCAGGATTTTGCCTGCTGCTCCATTACCCACAGTCTTTATTACAGCATCTTGGAGCCGAGCAACAAAATCAAGATGAAGTTTATTGGCACTCTGCAAAACCTTAACAAAAGACAAGGCAGCTTTTCCTGATGGTTCTACTTTACACCAAGCCTTTAAAAAAGTGCTTTAACTTGCGATAATGCTACGTCCTCAAGTCCAGATTGAGCCTCTACGGTAGCAAATTGACCAGTGCCTGTTAATTGCTCCTCTGTAGGTCCTGGAGGATTTTTAGCGGCATTGTGGTGAGCCTGCTCTTTGGCATCTTCCAGCCACCAACTGTGTAGCTGAAGCCACTGAGAGCGGTCCAAAACAGCCTTCCCCAAAGTCTCCCAATCAAGAGGCAAAAACAAATTCTCAGAAGAGAAAGAATCTAGAAGTCCCATGACAAAAGGAGATTAAGGGCCATAATTAGCAATAGCTGCCTTCATTTTTTTAAGAAACTTAAATTGAAGAACATTATACTGTACATTTATACCCTCTTGAGGAAATTGGTCATTAGGACCAAAAGGTTGCCTAACAATGGGGAACAATTGTAAAGGATCCTCATCCTCTTGAGAATCTAATACCTTAATTATAGCTTTGGCAGTAGAAGCAGGAACAGCAAAAACTGTGCCTGAACGAGGCAGCATTTCCACTGACGGTGGCGGTGGGGGAAAACTGTCCTCCTCCTCCGCCTTAGGTACTGATGGGGGTGGATGAACCACAGGAAAAGTAAAAACAGGAGCGGGTGGAGGAGAAGGTTGGGGGGGAGATAACTGCAATTGTAAAATTTGTTGCAACAATTGAACAACCGGCTGCAGCTCCTTTTGAATCTCTGATTCCTTTCCATGAGACACATTTTTACACAAAGGACCTTCTCCTTCAGTTATAGAATTATCTAAAAGAGGGGAGGCGGCTATCGGATACTTCAAAGACTCTACATCCCCGCCTTCTCCCTTTTCCGAGTCTGTCTCTAAGAGCTCCAAAGCCTGAGTAATAGAGGCACAAAGGGCCCACAAAGATGCTGACATCACATCGCCGCGCTGATGCGCTTGACGAAGGGTCTTAAAAACCTGTTGCCACTCTTGCTTATTTAATTGTACTTCAGTTTGATACTGAAACCAAGAGCAATGTTGTTCCACATGAGAAAACAATTTCTGCAAAGTTCTCTCTTTTACATCAACCCCAATAGAAAGTAGAAGCCCTTGTAATAATCTTACATATTCCGAGGCCAAGGAACTGGAATTCCCCATAATGAAAGCTTAAGAAGGTTCCCCTTAATAATTAATTTCCGGGCTTTAACCGCTCCTAGGGGGTTCCCCTTCTTGTTCCCCACTACTCACCCTGTGCACCCTGTGCACCCTGCTTGCTGCGCCACTTATTGGGGCCCGTGCCGGGGGTAGTGGAGAATGAACAGACATAGACACAAAAGACAAAAACAAACCGAGAACATGGCGGCCGCCCCTAGGGCCTCCGCCTCACTTTATTTATACCCCACAACTCCCACGTCAGCAAAAATGACATAATACAAAACAAACTTTCTACACCCAAATATAACCTACTGCTTAGTTCTTTGTCTCTAAGCTCTTTCTTATTTTGTCTGCCTTTTTGGCACCTACTAGAGTTCATTAAAAGTTCAACTAGAGATAGTATCCTTGACTACTGAAGTTCCTGGAAAGTGCAACTAGCTAGAGATACTGTCCTTGAGCCTAATCCATTCTCAGCATATTATTTTCAATGGCCCCTGCACCCAAGAGAGTTAGCAAACGGTTCCAGGAAGGGGAGGGTGGAATTCTGTGTGATGAACTCACACACAAGAAAGCAACCTCTCAGAAAGCTTCTCTCTAGTTATTATGTGAGGATATTTTCTTTATCACCGTGGGCCCCTAGGGGCTCCCAAATATCACTTTGCAGATTCCACGAAAAGAGTGTTAGCAAACTGCTTCCTGAGGTCTAAGTTGTATCTCTGTGAGATGAACTCACAGATCCCAAAGAAGTTTCTCAAAAAGCTTCTTTCACCTATCGAACTGATGATATTTCCTTTATCAAGGTAGTCCTCAATGCGATCCAAAGAAGCACTTCTCAGGTTCCTCAAAGACAGTGTTAGTGGGCTGTTCCATGAAATATAAGTGTAACTCTGTGAGTTGAATTCACACATCACGAAGAAGTTTCTAAGAAAGCTTATTTCTAATTTTCATCAGATAATATTTCCTTTGTCAAGTTAAGCTTCATTAGGATAAGAAGTATCCCATTGCAGATTTCCAGAAAACTGTGATAGCAAACTGTTCACTGAAGAGAAACGTGTAACTCTGTGAGTTGCATTCAAACATGGCAATACAGTTTCTCAGAAGGCTTCCTTCCAGTTTTCATCTGAGGATATTTCCTTTTTCAACATAGCCGTCAATTAGCTCCCAACTATCACTTTACAGAATCCACGACAAGAGTGTTAACAAACTCTTCCAAGAAGGGAAGGGTGGAACTCTGTGTGATGAAGTCAGATATCAGATAGCAATCTCTCAGAAACCTTCTCTCTAGTTATTATGTGAGGATATATCCTTTTTCACCATGGGACCCTATGGGCTCCCAAATATCACTTTGCAGATTCCACGAAAAGAGTGTTAGCCAACTGCTTCCTGAGGTCTCAGCTGGAACTCTGTGAGACGAATTCACAGATAAGAAAGAAGTTTCTCAGAAAGCTTCTTTCACGTTTTCAAATGATAATATTTCCTTTATCAACGTAGTCCTCAATGCGATCCAAAGAAGCCCTTGTCAGGTTCCTCAAAGACAGTGTTAATGGACTGCTGTACAAAACATAAATGTAACTCTGTGAGACAAATACACACATCACCAAGAAGGTTCTAAGAAAGGTTCTTTCTAGTTTTCATGTAAGGATATTTCTTTGTCACCGTAAGCTTCATTGCAATAAGAAGTATCCCACTGCAGATTTCCAGAAAGCTGTGTTAGCAAACTGATCACTGAAGAGAAACGTGTAACTCTGTGAGTTGCATTCACACATATCAATGCAGTTTCTCAGAAGGCTTCTTTCCAGTTTTGATCTGAGGATATTTCCTTTTTCACCATAGCCCTCAATGAGCTCCCAAATATCACTTTGCAGAATCCACGACAAGAGTGTTAGCAATCTGTTCCAAGAAGGGAAGGGTGGAACTCTGTGTGATGAAGTCACACATCAGAAAGCAATCTCTCCGAAAGCTTCTCTCTAGTCATTCTCTGAGGATATTTCCTTTTTCACCATGGGCCCCATGGGCTCCCAAATATCACCTTGCAGATTCCACGAAAAGAGTGTGAGCAAACTGTTTCCTGAGGACTAGGGAGTAATTTTGTGAGATGAATTCAGGGATCACAAATAATTTTCTCAGAAAGCTTCTTGCACGTTTTCAACTGATGATATTTCCTTTCTCAGTGTAGGCCTCAATGCGATGGAAAGAAGCCCTTCTCACGTTCCTCAAAGACAGTGTTAATGGACTGCTCCACGAAGCATAAGTGTAACTCGGTGAGATGAATTCACACATCACCAAGGAGTTTCTCAAAAAGCTTCTTTCTAGTTTTCATCTGAGGATATTTCCTTTTTCACCATAAGCTTCATTGCGCTAAGAAGGATCCCATTGCAGATTTCAAGAAAACTGTGTTAACAAACTGATCACTGAAAAGAAAGGTTTAACTCTGTGAGTTGGATTCATTCATCGCAGTGCATTTTCCCAGAAGGCCTCTTTCCAGTTTTTATCTGAAGATATTTCCTTTTTCACCATAGCCCTCAATGAGCTCCCAAATATCACTTTGCAGAATCCACGACAACAGTGTTAGGAAACTGTTCCAAGAAGGGAAGGGTGGAACTCTGTGTGATGAAGTCACACTTCAGAAAGTAATCTCTCAGAAAGCTTCTCTCTAGTTATTCTCTGAGGATATTTCCTTTTTCACAATGGGCCCCAATGGGCTCCCAAATATCACCTTGCAGATTCCACGAAAAGAGTTTGAGCAAACTGCATCCTGAGGACGAGGTTGTAACACTGTGAGATGAATTCAGAGATCACAAAGAGGTTTCTCAGAAAGCTTCTTCCAAGTTTTTAACTGATGATATTTCCTTTATCAGCGTAGGCCACAATGCGACCCATATAGCCCTTCCCAGGTGCCTCAAACAGTGTTAATGAACTGCTCCATGAAACATAAGTGTAACTCTGTATGATGAATTCACCCATCACCAAGAAGTTTCTTAGAAAGCTTCTTTCTAGTTTTCATCTGAGGATATTTCCTTTGCACCATAAGCTTCATTGCGCTAAGAAGGATCCCATTGCAGATTTCAAGAAAACTGTGTTAACAAACTGATCACTGAAAAGAAAGGTTTAACTCTGTGAGTTGGATTCATTCATCGCAGTGCATTTTCCCAGAAGGCCTCTTTCCAGTTTTTATCTGAAGATATTTCCTTTTTCACCATAGCCCTCAATGAGCTCCCAAATATCACTTTGCAGAATCCACGACAACAGTGTTAGGAAACTGTTCCAAGAAGGGAAGGGTGGAACTCTGTGTGATGAAGTCACACTTCAGAAAGTAATCTCTCAGAAAGCTTCTCTCTAGTTATTCTCTGAGGATATTTCCTTTTTCACAATGGGCCCCAATGGGCTCCCAAATATCACCTTGCAGATTCCACGAAAAGAGTTTGAGCAAACTGCATCCTGAGGACGAGGTTGTAACACTGTGAGATGAATTCAGAGATCACAAAGAGGTTTCTCAGAAAGCTTCTTCCAAGTTTTTAACTGATGATATTTCCTTTATCAGCGTAGGCCACAATGCGACCCATATAGCCCTTCCCAGGTGCCTCAAACAGTGTTAATGAACTGCTCCATGAAACATAAGTGTAACTCTGTATGATGAATTCACCCATCACCAAGAAGTTTCTTAGAAAGCTTCTTTCTAGTTTTCATCTGAGGATATTTCCTTTGCACCGTAAGCTTCATTGCGCTAAGAACTATCCCATTGCAGATTTCCAGAAAACTGTGTTAGCAAACTGATCAGTGAAGAGAAACCTGTAACTCTGTGAGTTGCGTTCACACATCGCAATAAAGTTTCTCAGAAGGCTTCCTTCCAGTTTTGATCTGAGGATATTTCCTTTTGCACCATAGCCCTCCATGAGCTCCCAAATATCACTTTGCAGAATCCACGACAACAGTGTTAGCAAACTCTTCCAAGAAGGGAAGGGTGGAACTCTGTGTGATGAAGTCACACATCAGAAAGCAATCTCTCAGAAAGCTTCTCTCTAGTTATTGTCTGAGGATATTTCCTTTTTCACCATGGGCCCCGATGGGCTCCCCAATATCACTTTGCAGATTCTACGAAAAGAGAGTTAGCAAACTGCTTCCTGAGGACTAAGCTGTAACTCTGTGGGATGAATTCACAGATCACAAAGAAGTCTCTCAGACAGCTTCTTTCACCTTTTGAAATGATGATATTTCCTTTATCAGTGTAGTTATCAATGTGTTCCGACGTAGCACTTCACAGGTTCCTCAAAGATATTGTTAATGGACTGCTCCAAGAAACATAAGTGTAACTCTGTGAGATGAATTGACATAACACCAAGAAGTTTCTAAGAAAGCTTCTTTCCAGTTTTTATCTCAGGATATTTCCTTTGTCACCGTGAGCTTCATTGCACTAAGAAATATCCCATTGCAGATTTCCAGAAAATTTTTTTAGCAAACTGATCACTGAAGAGAAACGTGTAACTCTGTGAATTGCATTTACACATCGCAATGACGTTTTTCAGAAGGCTTCTTTCCAGTTTTCATCTGAGGATATTTCCTTTTTCACCAAAGCCCTACAAGAGTTCCAAATAACACTTTGCAGAATCCACGACAAAAGTGTTAGTAAACTGTTCCAAGAAGGGAAGGGTGGAACTCTGTGTGATGAAGTCACACATCAGAAAGCAATCTCTCAGAAAGATTCTCTCTAGTTACTGTCTGAGGATATTTCCTTTTTCACCATGGGCCCCTATGGGCTCCCAAATATCATTTGGCAGATTCCACCAAAAGAGTGTTAGCAAACTGCTTCTTGAGGACTAAGCTGTAATTCTGTGAGATGAATTCACAGATCACAAAGAAGTTTCTCAGGAAGCTTCTTTCACCTTTTGAACTGATGATATTTCCTTTCTCAATATAGGCCTCAATGCGATCCAAAGAAGACCCATTCAGGTTCCTCAAAGATAGTGTTAATTGACTGCTCCAGGTAATATAAGTGTAACTCTGTGAGATGAATTCACATATCATCAAGAAGTTTCTCAGAAAGCTTCTTTCTAGTTTTCATCTCAGGGTATTTCCTTTCTCACTGTAAGCTTCATTGCACTAAGAAGGATCCCAAGCAGATTCCCAGAAAACTGTGTTAGCAAACTGTTCACTGAAGAGAAACCTGTAACTCTGTGAAATGAATTCACACATCGCAATGAAGTTTCTCAAAAGGCTTACTTCCAGTTTTGATCTGAGGATATTTCCTTTCTCACCATAGCCCTCCATGAACGCCCAAATATCACTTTGCAGAATCCACGACAAAAGTGTTAACAAACTGTTCCAAGAAGGGAATGGTGGAACTCTGTGTGATGAAGTCACACATCAGAAAGCAATCTCTCAGAAGGCTTCTCTCTAGTTATTGTCTGAGGATATTTCCTTTTTCACCATGGGCCCCTATGGTCTCCCCAATATCACTTTGCAGATTCCAAGAAGAGTGTTAGCAAACTGCTTCCTGAGGACTAAGCAGTAAATCTGTGAGATGAATTCACAGATCACAAGGAAGTTTCTCAGAAAGCTTCTTTCACCTTTTGAACTGATGATGTTTCCTTTATCAGCGTAGACCTCAATGTGTTCCGATGAAGCCCCTCTGAGGTCCCTCAAAGACAGTGTTAATTGACTGCTCCGAGAAACATAAATGTAAGTCTCTGAGATGAATTCACTTATCACCAAGAAGTTTCTAAGAAAGGTTCTTTCTAGTTTTCATCTCAGAATATTTCCTTTGTCACCGTAAGCTTCATTGGGCTAAGAAGTATCGCACTGCAGATTTCCAGATAACTGTGTTAGCGAACTGATCACTGAAGGAAACGTGTAATTCTGTGAGTTGAATTCACAAATCGCAATGAAGTTTCTCAGAAAGCTTCCTTCCAAGTTTTGATCTGAGGATATTTCCTTTTTCACCATAGCCCTCCATGAGCTACCAAATGTCACTTTGCAGAATCCACGACAACAGTGTTAGTCAAGTGTTCCACGACGGGAAGGGTGGATCTCTGTGTGATGAAGTCACTCATCAGAAAGCAATCTCTCAGAAAGCTTCTCTCTAGTTATTATCTCAGGATATATTCCATTTTCACACTTCGCCAGTATGGGGTCCACAATATCACTTTGTAGATTCCACGAAAGAGTGTTAGCTAACTGCTTACTGAGGTCTAAGCTGTAACTCTATGAGATGAATGCACAGAACACAAAGAGGTTTCTCAGAAAGCTTCTTTAACCTTTTGAACTGATGATATTTCCTTTATCAGAAGAGGCCTCAATGTGTTCCCAAGAAGACCTTCTCAGGTTCCTCAAAGACAGTGTTAATGGACTGCTCTGTGAAACATAAGTGTAACTCTGTGAGATGAATTCACATATCTCCAAGAAGTTTCTACGAAAGCTTCTTTCTAGTTTTCATCTCAGGATATTTCCTTTGTCACCGTAAGATTCATTGCGCTAAGAATTACCCCATTGCAGATTTCCAGAAAACTGTGTTAGCAAACTGATCACTGAAGGGAAACGTGTAACTCTGTGAGTTGCATTCACACATCGCCATGAAGTTTCTCAAAAGGCTTTTTCCTGTTTTGATCTGAGGATATTTCCTTTTTCACCATAGCCCTCCATGAGCTCCCAAATATCACTTTGCACAATCCACGACAAAAGTGTTAGCAAACTATTCCAAGAAAGGAAGGGTGGAACTCTGTGTGATGAAGTCATACATCAGAAAGCAATCTCTCAGAAAGCTTCTCTCTAGTTCTTATTTGAGGATATTTCCTTTTTCAACATGGGCCCCTGAGGGCTCCCAAATATCACTTTGAGATTCCATGAAAGAGTGTAAAAAACTGCTTCCTGAAGGCTAAGTTGTAATTCTGTGAGATGAATTCACAGATCACAAAGAAGTTTCTCAGAAAGCTTCTTTCACCTTTTGAAAGGATGATATTTCCTTTATCAGCGTAGGCCTCAATGCGATCCAAAGAGACATTTCTCAGGTTCCTGAAAGACAGTGTTAATGGACTGCTCCATGAAACATAAAGGTAACTCTGTGAGATGAATTCACACATCACCAAGAAATTTCTAAGGAAGCTTCTTAATAGTTTTCATGTGAGGATATTTTCTTTGTCACTGTAAGCTTCATTGCGATCAGAACTATCCCATTGCAGGTTTCCTGAAAACTGTGTTAGCAAACTGACCACTGAAGGAAACGTGTAATTCTGTGAGTTGCATTCACACATCACAATGCAGTTTCTCAGAAGGCTTCTTTCCAAGTTTTGATCTGAGGATATTTCCTTTTCCACCATAGCCCTCCATGAGCTACCAAATGTCACTTTGCAGAATCCACGACAACAGCGTTAGCAAACTGTTCCAAGAAGGGAAGGGTGGAACTCTGTGTGATGAAGTCACACATCAGAAAGCAATCTCTGAGAAAGCTTCTCTCTAGTTATTGTCTGAGGATATTTCCTTTTTCACCATTTTCCCCTATGGGCTCCCGAGTATCACTTTGCAGATTCGATGAAAAGATTGATGGCAAACGGCTTCCTGAGGACTAAGCTGTAACTCTGTGAGATGAATTCACAGATCACAAAGAAGTTTCTCAGAAAGCTTCTTTCACTTTTTGAAGTGATGATATTTCCTTTATCAGCGTAGGCCTCAAAGTGTTCTGAAGAAGCCCTTCTCAGGTTCCTCAAAGACAGTGTTAATGGACTGCTCCACGAAACGTAAATGTAACTCTGTGAGATGAATTCACATATAACCAAGAAGTTTCTAATAAAGATTCTTCCTAGTTTTCATCTGAGGATATTTCCTTTGTCACCGTAAGCTTCATTGCGCTAAGAACTATCCCATTGCAGATTTCCACAAAACTGTGTTACCAAACTGAACACTGAAGAGAAACGTGTAACTCTGTGAGTTGCATTCACGCATCACAATTAAGTTTCTCAGAAGGATTCTTTCCAGTTTTGATCTGAGGATATTCCCTTTTTTACCATAGCCCTTCTTGTACGCCCAAATATCACTTTGCAGAATCCACGACAAAAGTGTTAGAAAACTCTTTCAAGAAGGGAAGGGTGGAACTCTGTCTGATGAAGTCACACATCAGAAAGCAATCTCTCAGAAGGCTTCTCTCTAGTTATTGTCTGAGGATATTTCCTTTTTCACCAGGGGACCCTTTGGGCTCCCCAATATCACTTTGCAGATTCCACGAAAAGAGTGTTAGCAAACTGCTTCCTGAGGACCTAGCTGAAACTCTGTGAGATCAATTCACAGATCACAAAGAAGTTTCTCAGAAAGCTTCTTTCACCTTTTGAACGGATGATATTTACTTTTTAAGCGTAGGCCTCAATGCGTTCCAAAGAAGCCCTTCTCACATTCCGCAAAGACAGTGTTAATGGACTGCTCCATGAATCATAAGTGTAACTCTGTGAGATGAATTCACACATTACCAAGAAGTTTCTAAGGAAGCTTCTTAATAGTTTTCATGTGAGGATATTTTCTTTGTCACCGCAAGCTTCAGTGCGCTACAACTATCCCATTGCAGATTTCCACAAAACTGTGTTAGCAAACTATCCCTGAAGAGAAACTTGTATCTCTGTGAGTAGCATTCACGCATCGCAATGAAGTTTCTCAGAAGGCTTCTTTCCAGATTTGATCTGAGGATATTTCCTTTTTCACCATAGCCCTCCCTGAGCTCCTAAATATCACTTTGCAGAATCCACAACAAAAGTGTTAGTAAACTGTTCCAAGAAGGGAAGGGTGGAATTCTGTCTGATGAAATCACACATCAGAAAGCAATCTCTCAGAAAGCTTCTCTCTAGTTATTGTCTGAGGATATTTCCTTTTTCACCATGGGCCCCTAAGGGCTCCCCAATATCACGTTCCAGATTCCACGAAAAGAGTGTTAGCAAACGGCTTCCCATGTACTAAGCTGTTAACTCTGTGAGATGAATTCACAGATCTCAAAGAAGTTTCTCAGATAACTTCTTTCACCTTTTGAACTGATGATATTTCCTTTATCAGCGTAGGCGTCAATGTGTTCCGAAGAAGCCCTTCTCAGGTTCCTCAAAGACAATGTTAATGGACTGCTCCGTGAAACTTAAATGTAACTCTGTGAGATGAATTCACACAACATCAGGAAGTTTCTAAGGAAGATTCTTAATAGTTTTCATGTGAGGATATTTTCTTTCTCAACGTAAGCTTCATTGCGATAAGAAATATCCCATTGCAGATTTCCAGAAAACTGTGTTGGCAAGTAATTACTGAAGAGAAACGTGTAATTCTGTGAGTTCCATTCACACATAGCAATGCAGTTGCTCAGAAGACTTCTTTCCAGTTTTGATCTGAGGATGTTTCCTTTTTCACCATAGCCCTCCCTGAGCTACCAAATGTCACTTTGCGGAATCCACAATAACAGTGTTAGCAAACTGTTCCAAGAAGGGAAGGGTGGAACTCACTGTGATGAATTCACACATCAGAAAGCAATCTCTCAGAAAGCTTCTCACTAGTTATTGCCTGAGGATATTTCCTTTTTCACCATGGGCCGCTATCGTCTCCCCAATATCACTTTGCAGTTTCCACGAAGGGAGTGTTAGCAAACTGCTTCCTGAGGACTAAGCTGTAACTCTGTGAGATGAATTCACAGATCACAAAAAAGATTCTCAGAAAGTTCTTTCACCTTTTGAAATGATGATATTTCCTTTATCAGCGTAGTCCTCAATGTGTTCTGAAGAAGACCTTCTCAGGTTCCTCAAAGACAGTGTTAATGGACTGCTCCACGAAGCATAAATGTAACTCTGTGAGATGAATTCACATATAGCCAAGAAGTTTCATACAAAGCTTGTTTATAGTTTTCATCTCAGAATATTTCCTTTGTCACCGTAAGCTTCATTGCGTTGAGAAGTATCCCATTGCAGATTTCCAGACAACTGTGTTAGCAAACTGATCACTGAAGGGAAACGTGTAACTCTGTGAGTTGTATTCACACATCTCAACGAAGTTTCTCAGAAGGTTTGTTTCCAGTTTTGATCTGAGGATATTTCCTTTTTCACCATAGCCCTCCATGAGCTTCCAATTATCACTTTGCAGAACGCACGACAAAGGGGTTAGCAAGCTGTTCGAAGAAGGGAACGGTGGAACTCTGTGTGATGAAGTCACACATCAGAAAGCAATCTCTCAGAAAGCTTATCTCTACTGTCTGAGGATTTTCCTTTTTGACCATGGGCCCCTATGGGCTCCCCAATATCACTTTGCAGATTCCACGAAAAGAGTGTTAGCAAACTGCTTCCTGAGGACTAAGCTGTAAATCTGTGAGATGAATTCACAGATCTCAAAGAAGTTTCTCAGAAAGCTTCTTTCGCCTTTTGAACTGATGATATTTCCTTTATCTGCGTAGCCCTCAATGTGTTCCGAAGAAGCCCTTCTCAGGTTCCTCAGAGACAGTGTTAATGGACCTCTCCAAGAAACGTAAATGTAACTCTGTATGACGAATTCACACATCACCAAGTAGTTTCTAAGAAAGCTTCTTTCTAGTTTTCATATGAGTATATTTCCTTTGTCACCAAAAGCTTCATTGCGCTAAGAACTATCAAATTACGGATTTCCAGAAAATTTTGTTAGCAAACTGAACACTGAAGAGAAACGTGTAACTCTGTGAGTTTTATTCACACATCGCAATGAAGTTTCTCAGAAGGCTTCTTTCCAGTTTTGATCTGAGGATATTTCCTTTTTCACCATAGGCCTCCATGAGCTCCCAAATATCACTTTGCAGAATCCACGACAAAAGTTTTAGAAAACTGTTCCAAGAAGGGAAGGTTTGATCGCTGTATAATGAAGTCACACATCAGAAAGCAATCTCTCAGAAAGCTTCTCTCTAGTCATTGTCTGAGGATATTTCCTTTTTCACCATGGGCCCCTATGGGTTCCCGAATATCACTTTGCAGATTCCAAGAAAAGAGTGTTAGCTAACTGCTTCCTGAGGACTAAGCTGTAACTCTGTGAGATGAATTCACAGATCACAAAGAAGTTTCTCAGAAAGTTTCTTTCAACTTTTGAACTGATATTTCCTTTATCAGCGTAGGAGTCAATGTGTTCTGAAGTAGCCCTTCTCAGGTTCCTCAAAGACAGTGTTAATGGACTGCTCCACGAAACATAAATGTAGCTCTGTGAGATGAATTCACATATCACTAAGAAGTTTGTCAGAAAGCTTCATTCTGTTTTCATCTCAGGATATTTTCTTTGTCACCATAAGATTCACTGCGCTAAGAAGTATCCCATTGCAGATTTCCAGAAAACTGTGTTAGCAAACTTGTCACTGAAGAGAAACGTGTAACTCTGTGAGTTGCATTCATACATCGCAATGAAGTTTCTCAGAAGGCTTCTTTCCAGTTTTGATCTGAGGATATTTCCTTTTTCACAATAGCCCTCCATGAACGCCCAAATATCACTTTTCAAAATCCACGAAAAAAGTGTTAGCAAACTGTTCGAAGAAGGGATGGGTGGAAATCTGTGTGATGAAGTCACACATCAGAAAGCAATCTCTCAGAAGGCCTCTCTCTTTTTATTGTCTGAGGATATTTCCTTTTTCACCAAGAGCCCCTATGGGCTCCCAAATATCAGTATGCAGATTCCACGAAAAGAGTTTTAGCAAACTGCTTCCTGAGGATTAAGCTGTAACTCAGTGAGATGAATTCACAGATCACAAAGAAGTTTCTCAGAAAGCTTCTTTCACCTTTTGAACTGATGATATTTCCTTTTTCAGCGTAGGCCTCAATGCGATCCAAAGAAGCCCTTCGCTGGTTCCTCAAAGACAATGTTAATGGACTGCTCCATGAAACATAAGTGAAACTCTGTGAGATGAATTCACACATCACCAAGAAATTTCTAAGGAAGCTTCTTAATAGTTTTCATGTGAGGATATTTTCTTTGTCACTGCAAGCTTCATTGCGCTAAGTAGTATCACATTGCAGATTTCCAGAAAACTGTGTTAGTAAGCTGATCACTGAGGAGAAATATGTAAGTCTGTGAGTTGCATTCACACATCGCAATGAAGTGTCTCAGAAGGCTTATTTCCAGTTTTGATCTGAGGATATTTCCTTTTTCACCGTAGCCCTCCATGAGCTACCAAATATCACTTTACAGAATCCACAACAACAGTATTTGCAAACTGTTCCCAGAACGGAAGGGTGGAACTCTGTGTGATGAAATCACACATCTGAAAGCAATCTCTCAGAAAGATTCTTTCTAGTTATAATGTGAGGATATTTCCTTTTACACCATGGGCCCGTGAGGGCTCCGCAATATCACTTTGCAGATTCCACGAAAGAGTGTTAGCAAACTGCTTCATGAGGGCTAAGCTGTAACTGTGAGATGATTTCACAGATCACAAAGAAGTTTCTCAGAAAGATTCTTTCACCTTTTGAACTGATGATATATCCTTTATCAGCGTAGGCCTCAATGTGATCCAAAGAAGACCTTCTCAGGTTCCTGAAAGATAGTGTTAATGGACTGCTCCATGAAACATAAGTGTAACTCTGTGAGATGAATTCACACATCACCAAGAAGTTTCTAAGGAAGATACTTAATAGTTTTCATGTGAGGATATTTTCTTTGTCACCGTAAGCTTCATTGCGAAAAGAAGTATCTCATTGCAGATTTCCAGAAAACTGTGTTAGCAAACTGATCACTGAAGGAAACGTGTAATTCTTTGAGTTGCATTCACACATCGCAATGCAGTTCCTCAGAAGGCTTGTTTCCAGTTTTGATCTGAGGATATTTCCTTTTTCACCGTATCCCTCCTTGAGCTACCAAATATCATTTTGCAGAATCTAGAACAACAGTGTTTGCAAACTGTTCCAAGAAGGGAAGGGTGGAACTCTGTGTGATGAAGTCACACATCAGAAAGCAATCTCTCAGAATGCTTCTCTCTAGTTATAATGTGAGGATATTTCCTTTTACACCATGGGCCCATACGGGCTCCACAATATCACTGTCCAGATTCCACGAAAGAGTGTTAGCAACCTGTTTCCTGAGGGCTAAGCTGTAACTCTGTGAGATGAATTCAGAGATCACAAAGAAGTTTCTCAGAAAGCTTCTTTCACCTTTTGAACTGATGATATTTCCTTTATCAGCGTAGGCCTCAATGTGTTCCAAAGAAGCCATTCTCAGGTTCCTCAAAGACAGAGTTAATGGACTGCTCCACGAAACATAAATGTAACTCTGTCAGATGAATTCACATATCACCAAGATGTTTCTAAAAAGCTTCTTTCTAGTTTTCATCTGAGGATATTTCCTTTATCACTGCAAGCTTCATTGTGCTAAGAACTATCCCATTGCAGATTTCAAGAAAACTGTGTTAGCAAACTGAACACTGAAAAGAAACGTGTAACTCTGTGATTTGCATTCACACATCGCAATGAAGTTCCTCTGAAGGCTTGTTTCCGGGTTTGATCTGAGGATATTTACTTTTTCACCGTAGCCCTCCATGAGCTACCAAATATCACTTTGCGGAATCCACAACAACAGTGTTTGCAAACTGTTCCCAGAAAGGAAGGGTGGAACTCTGTGTGATGAAATCACACATCAGACAGCAATCTCTCAGAAAGCTTCTCTCTAGTTATAATGTGTGGATATTTCCTTTTACTCCATGGGCCCGTTTGGGCTCCACAATATCACTTTGCAGACTCCACGAAAGAGTGTTAGCAAACTGCTTCCTGAGGGCTAAGCTGTAACTGTGAGATGATTTCACAGATCACAAAGAAGTTTCTCAGAAAGCTACTTTCACCTTTTGAACTGATGATATTTCCTTTATCAGAGCAGGCCTCAATAGGTTCCGAAGAAGCCCTTCTCAGGTTCCTCAAAGACAGTGTTAACGGACTGCTCCACGAAACATAAATGTAACTCTGTGAGATGAATTCACATATCACCAAGAAGTTTCTCAGAAAACTTCTTTCTGGTTTTTATCGCAGGCTATTGCCTTTGTCACCATAAGCTTCATTGGGCAAAGAAGTATCCTTTTGCAGATTTCCAGAAAACTCTGTTAGCAAATTGATCACTGAAGAGAAAAGTGTAACTCTGTGAGTTGCATTCACACATCGCAAAGAAGTTTCTCAGAAGGTTTCTTTCCAGTTTTGATCTGAGGATATTTCTTTTTTCACCATAGCCCTCCATGAGCTCCCAAATATCACTTTGCAGAATACACGACAAAAGTGTTAGCAAACACTTCCAAGAAGGGAAGGGTGGAACTCTGTGTGATGAAGTCAGACATCAGAAGGAAATCTCTCAGAAAGCTTCTCTCTAGTTATTGTCTGAGGATACTTCCTTTTTCTCCATGGGACCCTATGGGCTCCCCAATACCACTTTGCAGATTCCACGAAAAGAGTGTTAGCAAACTGCTTCCTGAGGACTAAGCTGTAACTCTGCAAGAAGAATTCACAGATCACAAAGAGGTTTCTCAGAAAGCTTCTTTCACATTTTGAACTGATGATATTTCCTTTATCAGCGAAGGCCCCAACGCCATCCAAAGAAGCACTTCTCAGGTTTCTAAAAGACAGTGTTAATGGACTGCGGCATGAAACGTAAGTGTAAATCTGTGAGATGAATTCACACACCACCAAGAAGTTTCTAAGGAAGATTCTTAATAGTTTTCATGTGAGGATATTTTCTTTCTCACCGTTAGATTCATTGCGATAAGAAGTATCACATTGGAGATTTCCAGAAAACTGTGTTAGCAAAGTGATTACTGAAGAGAAACGTGTAATTCTGTGAGTTGCATTCCCTCATAGCAATGCAGTTTCTCAGAAGGCTTCTTTCCAATTTTCATCTGAGGATGTTTCTTTTTTCACCGTATCCCTCCCTGAGCTACCAAATGTCACTTTGCAGAATCCACAACAACAGTGTTAGCAAACTGTTCCAAGAAGGGAAGGGTGGAACTCTGTGTGATGAAATCACACAATAGAAAGCAATCTCTCAGAAAGCTTCTCTCAACTTATTGTCTGAGGATATTTCCTTTTTCACCATGGGCCCCTAGGGAGTCCCCAATATCACTTTGCAGACTCCAAAGAAAAGAGTGTTACGAAACTGCTTCCTGAGGACTAAGCTGTAACTCTGTGAGATGAATTCACAGATCACAAAGAAGTTTCTCAGAAAGCTTCTTTCACCTTTTGAACTGATGTTATTTCCTTTATCAGCGTAGGCCTCAAAGTGTTCCGCAGAAGCCCTTCTCAGGTTCCTCAAAGACAGTGGTAATGGAATGCTCCATGAATCATAAGTGTAACACTGTGAGATGAATTCACACGTCAACAAGAAGTTTCTAATAAGCTTCTTTATTGTTTTCATGTGAGGATATTTTCCTTGTCACCGTAAGCTTCATTGCGAAAAGAAGTATCCCATTGCAGATTACCAGAAAGCTGTGTTAGCAAACTGATCACTGAAGAGAAACGTGTAACTCTGTGAGTTGCATTCACCCATCGCAATGAAGTTTCTCAGAAGGCTTCTTTCCAGTTTTGATCTGAGGATATTTCCTTTTTCACCATAACCCAACATGATCTCCCAAATATCTCTTTGCAGAATCCACGACAAAAGTGTTAGCAAACTGTCCCAAGAAGGGAATGGTGGAACTCTGTGTGATGAGGTCACACATCAGAAAGCAATATCCAAGAAAGCTTCTCTCTAGTTATTGTCTGAGGATATTTCCTTTTTCACCATGGCCCCTATGGGCTCCCCCATTATCACTTTGCAGATTCCACGAAAAGAGTGTTAGCAAACTGCTTCCTGAGGACTAAACAGTAATTCTGAGATGAATTCACAGATCACAACGATGTTTCTCAGGAAGCTACTTTCAGCTTTTAAACTGATGATATTTCCTTTATCAGCGTAGACCTCAATGTGTTCCGAAGAATTCCTTCTCAGGTTCCTCAAAGACAGTGTTAATGGACTGCTCCACGAAACATAAATGTAACTCTGTGAGATGAATTCACATATCAACAAGAAGTTTCTAGGAAAGCTTCTTTCTAGTTTTCATCTCAGGATATTTGCTTTGTCACCGTAAGCTTCATTGCGCTAAGAAATATCCCATTGCAGATTTCCAGAAAACTGTGTTAGCAAACTGATCACTGAAGAGAAACGTGTAACTCTGTGAGTTGCATTCACACATCGCAATGAAGTTTCTCAGAAGGCTTGTTTCCAGTTTTGATCTGAGGATGTTTCCTTTTTCACCATAGCCCTCCATGAGCTCCCAAATATCACTTTGCACAATCCACGACAAAAGTGTTAGGAAATTGTTCCAAGAAAGGAAGCGTGGAACTTTGTGTGATGAAGTCACACATCAGAAAGCAATCTCTCAGAAAGCTTCTCTCTAGTTATTGTCTGAGGATATTTCCTTTTTCACCATGGGCCCCTATGTGATAACAAATATCACTTTGCACATTCCAAGAAAAGAGTGTTAGCAAACTGCTTCCTGAGGACTAATCTGTGACTCTGTGAGATGAATTCACAGATCACAAAGTAATTTCTCAGAAAGCTTCTTTCACCTTTTGAAATGATATTTCCTTTATCAGCGTAGGCCTCAATGTGTTCCGAAGAAGCCCTTCTCAGTTTCCTCAGAGACAGTGTTAGTGGACTGCTCCACGAAACATAAATGTAACACTGTGAGATGAATTCACATGTCACCAAGAAGTTTCTCAGAAAGCTTGTTTCTAGTTTTCATCTCAGGATATTTCATTTGTCACCGTAAGTTTCATTGCGCTAAGAAGTATCCCATTGCAGATTTCCAGAAAACTGTGTTAGTAAAATGATCACTGAAGAGAAACGTGTAACTCTGTGAGTTGCATTCACACATTGCAATGAAGTTTCTCAGAAGGCTTGTTTCTAGCTTTGTTCTGAGGATATTTCCTTTTTCACCATAGCCCTCCATGAGCTCCCTAATATCACTTTGCAGAATCCACGACAAAAGTGTTAGCAAAGTGTTCCAAGAAGGGAAGGGTTGAACTCTGTGTGATGAAGTCAGACATCAGAAAGCAATCTCTCAGAAAGCTTCTCTCTAGTTATTGTCTGAGGATATTTCCTTTTTCACCATCGGCCCCTATGGGCTCCCAAATATCACTTTGCAGATTCTAAGAAAGGAGTGTTAACAAACTGCTTCCTAAGGTCTAAGCTGTAACTCTTTGAGATGAATTCACAGATCACAAAAAAATTTCTCAGAAAGCTTCTTTCCCTTTTGAACTGATGATATTTCCTTTATCAGCGTAGGCCTCAATGCGATCCAAAGAAACCCTTCTCAGTTTCCTCAAAGACAGTGTTAATGGACTGCTCCATGAAACATAAGTGCAACTCTATGAGATGAATTCACACATCACCAAGAACTTTCTAAGGAAGCTTCTTAATAGTTATCATGTGAGGATATTTTCTTTTTCACCGTAATTCTTCATTGCCATAAGAAGTATCCCATTGCAGATTTCCAGAAAACTGTGTTAGCAAACCGATTACTGAAGAGAAACGTGTAACTGTGTGAGTTGAATTCACACATCACAATGCAGTTTCTCAGAAGGCTTCTTTCCAATTTTGATCTGAGGATATTTCCTTTTTCACCATAGCCCTCCATGACCTCCCAAATGTCACTTTGCAGAATCTACGACAACAGTGTTAGCAAACTGTTCCAAGAAGGGAAATGTGGAACTCTGTGTGATGAAATCACACATCAGAAAGCAATCTCTCACAGCTTCTCTCTAGTTATTGTCTGAGGATATTTCCTTTTTCACCATGGGCCCCTTTGGGCTCCCCCATATCACTTTGCGGACTCCACGAAAAGAGTGTTAGCAAACTGCTTCCTGAGGACTAAGCTTTAACTATGTGAGATGAATTCACAGAACACAAAGAAGTCTCTCAGAAAGCTTCTTTCACGTTTTGAACTGATGATATTTCCTTTATCAGTGAAGGCCTCAAAGTGTTCCGAAGAAGCCCTTCTGAGGTTCCTCAGAGACAGTGTTAATGGACTGCTCCAAGAAACATAAATGTAACTCTGTAAGATGAATTCACATATCACCAAGAAGTTTCTCAGAAAGCTTCTTTCTAGTTTTCATCTCAGCATATTGCCTTTGTCACCGTAACCTTCATTGCACTAAGAAGTATCCCATTCCAGATGTCCAGACAACTGTGTTAGTAAACTGTACACTAAACAGAATCGTATAACTCTGTGAGTTGCATTCACACATTGCAATGAAGTTTCTCAGAAGGCTTCTTTCCAGTTTTGTTCTGAGGATATTTCCTTTTTCACCATAGCCCTCCATGAGCTTCCAATTATCACTTTGCAGAATCCACGAAAAGGGGTTAGCAAACTGTGCCAAAAAGGGAAGGGTGGAACTCTGTGTGATGAAGTCACACATCAGAAAGCAATCTCTCGTAAGACTTCTCTCTAGTTATTGTCTGAGGATATTTCCTTTTTCACCATTGGCCCCTATGTGCTCCCCAGTATAACTTTGCATATTCCACGAAAATAGCGTTAGCAAACTGCTTCCTGAGGACAAAGCTGTAACACTGTGAGATGAATTCACAGATCACAAAGAAGTTTCTCAGAAACTTTCCTTCACCTTTTGAACTAATGATATTTCCTTTATCAGCGTAGGCCTCAATGTGTCCTGAAGAAGCCCTTCTCAGGTTCCTCAGAGACAGTGTTAATGGACTGCTCCACGAAAGCTGAAAGTAACTCTGTGAGATGAATTCGCATATCACGAAGAAGTTTCTAAGAAATCTTCTTTCTAGTTTTCATCTCAGGATATTTCCTTTTTCATCGTAAGCTTTCTTGCGCTAAGTAGTATCCCATTGCTGATTTCAAGAAAACTGTGTTAGTAAACTGATCATTGAAGAGAAATGTGTAACACTGTGAGTTGCATTGACACATCGCAATGAAGTTTCTCAGAAGGCTTCTTTCCAGTTTTGAACTGAGGATATTTCCTTTTTCACCATAGCCTTCCATGAGCTACCCAACGTCACATTGCAGAATCCACAACAAAAGTGCTAGCAAACTGTTCGAAGAAGGGAAGGGTGGAACTCTATGTGATGAAGTCACACATCAGAAAGCAATCTCTCAGAAACATTCTCTCTAGCTATTGTCTGAAGATAATTCCTTTTTCAACATGGGCCCCTAAGGGCTCCCAAATATCAACTTGCAGATTCCAAGAAAAGAATGTTAACAACCTGCTTCCTGAGGACTCATCTGTAACTCTGTGAGATGAATTCACAGATCACAAAGAAGTTTCTCAGAAAGCTTCTTTCAACTTTTGAACTGATGACATTTCCTTTATCAGTGTAGGCCTCAATGTGTTCCGAAGAAGCCCTTCTCAGGTTCCTCAAAGACAGTGTTAATGGACTGCTCCATGAAACATAAGTGTAACTCTGTGAGACGAATTCACACATCACCAAGAAGTTTCTAAGGAAGATTCCTAATAGTTTTCATGTGAGGATATTTTCTTTGTCACCATAAACTTCATTGCACTAAGAACTATCCCATTGCAGATTTCCAGAAAACTGTGTTAGGAAACTGAGCACTGAAGAGAAACGTGTATCTCTGTGAGTTAAATTCACACATCGCAATGAAGTTTCTCAGAAGGCTTCTTTCCAGTTTTCATCTGAGGATATTTCCTTCTTCACCGTAGCCCACCATGAGCTCCGAAATATCAGTTTGCAGAATCCACGACAAAAGTGTTAGCAAACTGTTCCAAGAAGGGAAGGGTGGAAATAAGTGTGATGAAATCACACATCAGAAAGCAATCTCTCAGAAAGCTTCTCTCTACTTATTGTCTGAGGATAATTCCTTTTTCACCATGGGCCCCTATGGGCTCCCAAATATCACTTTGCAGATTCCACAAAAAGAGTGTTAGCAAACTGCTTCCTGAGGACTAAGCTGTAACTCTGTGAGATGCATTCACAGATCACAAAGAAGTTTCTCAGAAAGCTTCTTTCAGCTTTTGAACTGATGATATTTCCTTTGTCTGCGTAGGCCTTAATGTGTTCCGAAGCAGCCCTTCTCAGGTTCCTCAAAGACAGTGTTAATGGACTGCTCCATGAAACATAAATGTAACTCTGTGAGATGAATTCACATATCACCAAGAAGTTTCTCAGAAGGATTCTTTCTGGTTTTCATCTGATGATATTTCCTTTGTCACCGTAAGCTTCATTGCGCTAAGAAGTGTCCCCTTGCAGATTTCCAGAAAACTGTGCTAGCAAACTGATCAATGATGAGAAACTTGTAACTCTGTGAGTTGCATTCACACATCGCCATGAAGTTTCAAACAAGGCTTCTTTCCAATTTTGATCTGAGGATATTTCCTTTTTCACCATAGCCCTCCATGAACGGAAAAAAATCAGCTTGCAGAATCCACGACAAAAGTGTTAGCAAACTGTTCCAAGACGGGGATGGTGGAACTCTGTGTGATGAAATCACACATCAGAAAGCACTCTCTCAGAAAGCTTCTCTCTAGTTATTGTCTGAGGATATTTCCTTTTTTATCATGGGCCCCTATGGACTCCCCAATATCACTTTACAAATTCCACGAAAAGAGTGTTAGCCAACTGCTTCCTGAGGACGGCGCTGAAATTCTGTGAGGTGAATTCACAGATCACAAAGAAGTTTCTCAGAAAGCTTCTTTCACCTTTTGAACTGATGACATGCCTTTTATCAGCGTAGTCCTCAGTGTGTTCCGAAAAAGCCCTTCTCAGTTTCCTCAAAGACAGTGTTAATGGACCGCTCCACGAAACATTAATGTAACTCTGTGAGATGAATTCTCATATCACTAAGAAGTTTCTAAAAAGCTTCTTTCTAGTTTTCATGTGAGGATATTTCCTTTGTCACCGTAAGCTTCGTTGCACTAAGAACTATCCCATTGCAGATTTCCAGAAAACTGTGTTAGCAAACTGAACACTGAAGAGAAACGTGTAACTCTGTGCGTTGAATTGACACATCACAATGAAATTTCTCAGAAGGCTTCTTTCCGGTTTTGATCTGAGGATATTTCCTTTTTCACCATAGCCCTCCATGAGCTCCCAAATATCACTTTGCAGAATCCACGACAACAGTCTTAGCAAACTGTTCCAAGAAAGGAAGGGTGAAACTCTGTGTGATGAAGTCACTCATCAGAAAGCAATCTCTCAGAAAGCTTCTCTCTAGTTATTGTCTGGGGATATGTCCTTTTTCACCATGGGCCCCTATGGGCTCCCCAATATCACTTTGCAGATTCCAAGAAAAGAGAGTTAGCAAACTGCTTCCTGAGAACTAAGCTGTAACCCTGTGAGAGGAATTCACAGATCACAAAGAAGTTTCTCAGAAAGCTTCTTTTTGTTTTCATCTGAGGATATTTCCTTTGTCACCGTAAGCTTCATTGCGCTAAGAACTATCCAATAGAAGATTTCCAGAAAAATGTGTTAGCAAACTGATCACTGAAGAGAAACCTGTAACTCTGTGAGTTGCATTCACACATCACAATGAAGTGCCTCAGAAGGCTTCTTTCCAGTTTTGATCTGAGGATATTTCCTTTTACACCATAACCCTCCCTTAGCTCCCAAATATCACTTTGCAGAATCCACGACAAAACTGTTAGCAAATTGTTCCAGGAAGTGAATGGTGGAATTCTGTGTGATGAATTCACACATCAGAAAGCAATCTCTCAGAAAGGTTCTCTCTAGTTATTGTCTGAGGATATTTTCTTTTTCACCATGGGCCCCTATGGGCTCTCCAATATCACTTTGCAGATTCCACCAAAAGAGTGTTAGCAAACTGCTTCTTGAGGACTAAGCTGTAACTCTGTCGGATGAATTCACAGATCACAAAGAAGTTTCTCAGAAAGCTTCTTTCACCTTTTGAACTGATGATATTTACTTTATCAGCATAGGCCTCATTGAGATGCAAGAAGCCCTTCTCAGATTCCTCAAAGATACTGTTAATGGACTGCTCCATGAAACATAAGTGTAATTCTGTGAGATGAATTCACACATCACCAAGAAGTTTCTAAGAAGCTTCTTAATAGATTTCATGTGAGGATATTTTCGTTGTCACTGCAAGCTTCATTGCGCTAAGAAGTATTCCATTGCAGATTTCCAGAAAACTGTGCAATCAAACTGATTACTGACGAAAAATGTGTAATTCTGTGAGTTGCATTCACACATTGCAATGCAGTTTCTCAGAAGGCTTCTTTCCAGTTTTGATCCGAGGATATTTCCTTGTTCACCACAGCCCTCCATGGGCTACGAAATGTCACTTTGCAGAATCCACGACAACAGTGTTAGCAAAGTCTTTCAAGAATGGAATGGTGGAACTCTGTGTGATGAAATCACACATCAGAAAGCAGTCTCTCAGAAAGCTTCTCTTTAGTTATTGTCTGAGGATATATCCTTTTTCACCATGGGCCCCTATGGACTACCCAATACCACTTTGCAGATTCCACGAAAAGACTGTTAGCAAACTGCTTCCTGAGGACTAAGCTGTAACTCTGTGAGATGAATTCACAGATCACACAGAAGTTTTTCAGAAAGCTTCTTCCACCTTTTGAACAGATGATATTTCCTTTATCAGTGTAGGTCTTAATGTTTTCCGAAGTAGCCCTTCTCAGGTTCCTCAAAGACAGTGTTAATGGACCTCTCCAAGAAACATAAACGTAACTCCGTGAGATATTTTCACATATCACCAAGAAGTTTCTAAGAAAGCTCCTTTCTAGTTTTCATCTGAGGATATTGTCTTTGTCACCATAAGCTTCATTGCGTTAAGAAGTGTCCCGTTGCAGATTTCCAGAAAACTTTGCTAGCAAACTGATCAATGAAGAGAAACGTGTAACTCTGTGAGTTGCATTCACACATCACCATGAAGTTTCTCAGAACGCTTCTTTCCAGTTTTGATCTGAGGATATTTCCTTTTTCTCCATAGTCCTCCATGAACGGAAAATATCAGTTTGCAGAATCCATGATAAAAGTGTTAGCAAACTGTTCCAAGAAGGGAAGGGTGGAACTCTGTGTGATGAAATCACACATCAGAAAGCACTCTCTCAGAAATCTTCTCTCTAATTATTGTCTCAGGATATTTCCTTTTTCATCATGGGCCCCTATGGACTCCCCAATATCACTTTACAGATTCCACGAAAAGAGTGTTAGCAAACTGGTTCCTGACGACTACGTTGTAACCCTGTGAGATGAATTCACAGATCACAGAGAAGTTTCTCAGAAAGCTTCTTTCACCTTTTGAACTGATGATATTTCCTTTATCAGCGTAATCCTCAATGCGATCCATAGAATCCCTTCTCAGGGTCCTCAAACACAGTGTTAATGGACTGCTCCATGAAACATAAGTGAAACTCTGTGAGATGAATTCACACATCACTAAGAAGTTTCTAAGGAAGCTTCTTAATAGTTTTCATGTGAGGATATTTTCTTTGTCACCGCAAGGTTCATTGAGCTTAGAAGTATTCCATTGCAGGTTTCTAGAAACCTGTGTTAGCAAACTGATTACTGAAGAGAAGCGTATAATTCTGTGAGTTGCATTCACACATCGCAATGCAGTTTCTCAGAAGGCTTCTTTCCAGTTGTGATCTGAGGATATTTCCTTTTACACCATAGCCTTCCATAAGCTACCAAATGTCACTTTGTAGAGTCCACGACAACAGTGCTAGCAAACTGTTCCAAGAAGGGAAAGGTGGAACTCTGTGTGATGAAATCACACATCAGAAAGCAATCTCTCAGAAAGCTTCTCTCTACTTATTATGTGAGGATATTTCATTATCACCTTGGGCCCCCAGGGGCTCCCAAATATCACTTTGCTGATTTCACGAAACGAGTGTTTGCAAACTGTTTCCTGAAGTCTAAGTTGTAACCCTATGAGTTGAATTCACAGATCACAAAGAATTTTCTCAAAAAGCTTCCTTCACGTTTTCAACGGATAATATTTCCTTTAACAACGTCGGCCTGAATGCGATCCAAAGAAGCCCACCTCAGGTTCCTCAAAGACAATGTTAATGGACTGCTCCAGGAAACATAAGTGTAACTCTGTGAGACGAATTCACACATCACCAAGAAGTTTCCAAGAAAGCTTCTTTCTAGTTTTCAATTAAGTATATTTCTTTGTCACCGTAAGCTTCATTGCACTAAGAAGTATTCCATTGCAGACTTCGAGAAAACTGTGTTAGCAAACTGATCACTGAAGAGAAACGTGTAACTCTGTGAGTTCCATTCACACATGGCAATGCAGTTTCTCAGAAGGCTTCTTTCCAGTTTTCATCTGAGGATATTTCCTTTTTCACTGTAGCCCTCAATGAGCTACCAAATTTCACTTTGCAGAATACACAAGAGTGTTAGCAAACTGTTCCAGGAAGGGAAGGGAGGAATTCTGTGTGATGAAGTCACACAAAAGAAAGCAACCTCTCAGATAGCTTCACTCTAGTTATTATGTGAGGATATTTCCTTTATCATGGTGGGCCCCTAGGGTCACCTTAATATCACTTTGTAGTTTCCAAGAAAAGAGTGATAGCAAACTGCTTCCTGAGGTTTAAGTTGTAACTCTGTGAGATGAATTCACAGATCCCAAAGAAGTTTCTCAGAAAGCTTCTTTCACCTTTTGAACTGATGATATTTCCTTTATCAGCGTAGTCCTCAATGCGATCCATAGAATCCCTTCTCAGGTTCCTCAAAGACAGTGTTAATGGACTGCTCCATGAAACATAAGTGTACCTCTGTGAGATGAATTCACACATCACTAAGAAGTTTCTAAGGAAGATTCTTAATAATTTTCATGTGAGGATATTTTCTTTGTCACCGCAAGGTTCATTGAGCTTAGAAGTATTCCATTGCAGGTTTCTAGAAACCTGTGTTAGCAAACTGATTACTGAAGAGAAGCGTATAATTCTGTGAGTTGCATTCACACATCGCAATGCAGTTTCTCAGAAGGCTTCCTTCCAGTTTTGATCTGAGGATATTTCCTTTTACACCATAGCCTTCCATGAGCTACCAAATGTCACTTTGTAGAGTCCACGACAACAGTGCTAGCAAACTGTTCCAAGAAGGGAAAGGTGGAACTCTGTGTGATGAAATCACACATCAGAAAGCAATCTCTCAGAAAGCTTCCCTCTACTTATTATATGAGGATATTTCCTTTATCACCTTGGGGCCCCAGGGACTCCCAAATATCACTTTGCTGATTCCACGAAAAGAGTGTTTGCAAACTGTTTCCTGAAGTCTAAGTTGTAAACCTGTGAGATGAATTCACAGATCACAAAGAAGTTTCTCAGAAAGCTTCCTTCACGTTTTCAACCGATAATATTTCCTTTATCAAGGTAGTCCTCAATGCGATCCAAAGAAGCACTTCTCAGGTTCCTAAAGACAGTGTTAATGGGCTGCTCCACGAAATATAAGTGTAACTCTGTGAGTCGAATTCACACATCACGAAGAAGTTTATAAGAAAGCTTCTTTCTAGTTTTCATCAGAGGATATTTCCTTTGTCACTGTAAGCTTCATTAGGCTAAGAAGTATTCCATTGCAGATTTCCAGAAAACTGTGTTAGCAACCTCATCACTGAAGAGAAACGTGTAACTCTGTCAGTTGCATTCACACATGGCAATGCAGTTTCTCAGAAGGCTTCTTTCCAGTTTTGATCTGAGGATATTTCCTTTTTCACCATTGCCCTCCGTGAGCTCCCAAATATCACTTTGCAGAATACACGACAAAAGTGTTAGGCAACTGTTCGAAGAAGGAAAGGGTGGAATTCTGTGTGATGAAGTCACACATCAGAAAGCAATCTCTCAGAAAGCTTCTCTCTAGTTATTGACTGAGGATATTTCATTTCTCACCATGGGCCCCTAAGGGCTCCCCAATATCAGTTTCAAGATTCCACGAAAAGAGTGTTAGCAAACTGCTTCCTGAGGACTAAGCTCTAACACTGTGAGATGAATTCACAGATCACAAAGAAGTTTCTCAGAAAGCTTCTTTCACCTTTTGAAGTGATGATATTTCCTTTATCAGCGTAGGCCTCAATGTGTTCCGAAGAAGCCCTTCTCAGTTTCCTCAAAGACAGTGTTAATGGACTGCTCCAAGATACATAAATGTAACTCTGTGAGATGAATTCACATATCACCAAGAAGTTTCTCAGAAAGCTTCTTTCTAGTTTTCCTGTCAGGATATTGCCTTTGTCACGGTAAGCTTCATTGTGCTTAGAAGAATCCCATTGCAGATTTCCAGAAATCTGTGTTAGTAAAATGATCACTGAAGAGAAACGTGTAACTCTGTGAGTTTCATTCACACATCGCAATGAAATTTCTCAGAAGGCTTCTTTACAGTTTTAATCTGAGGATATTTCCTTTTTCACCATAGCCCTCCATGAGCTCCCAAATATCACTTTGCAGAATCCACGAAAAAAGTGTTAGCAAACTGTTCCAAGAAGGGAAGGGTGTAACTCTCTGTGATGAAGTCACACATCAGAAAGCAATCTCTCAGAAAGCTTCTCTCTAGTTATTGTCTGAGGATATTTCCTTTTTCACCATGGATCCCTATCTGCTCCCCAATATCACTTTAAGATTCCAAAAAAAGAGTGTTAGCAATCTGCTTCCTGAGAACTAAGCTGTAACTCTGTAGATGAATTCACAGATCACAAAGAAGTTCTCAGAAAGCTTCTTTCACCTTTTGAACTGATGATATTTCCTATATCAGCGAGGGCCTCAATTTGTTCCGAAGAAGCCCTTCTCAGGTTCCTGAAAGACAGTGTTAATGGAGTGCTCCAAGATATATAAATGTAACTCTTTGAGAGGAATTCACATATCATGAGGAAGCTTTTCAGAAAACTTCTTTCTAGTTTTCGTGTCAGGATATTACCTTTGTCACCGTAAGCTTCATTGCGCTAAGAAGTATCCCATTGCAGATTTCCAGAAAACTGTGTTAGCAAACTGATCACTGAAGAGAAACGTGTAGCTCTGTGAGTTGCATTCACACATCGCGATGAAGTTTTTCAGAAGGCTTGTTTCCAGTTTTGATCTGAGGATATTTCCTTTTACACCATAGCCCTCCATGAGCTCCCAAATATCACTTTGCAGAATCCACGAAAAAAGTGTTTGAAAACTGTTCCAAGAAGGGAACGTTTGAACCCTGTGTGATGAATCACACATCAGAAAGCAATCTCTCAGAAAGCTTCTCTCTAGTTATTGCCTGAGTATATTTCCTTTTTCATCATTTGCCCCTATGGGCTCCCCAATATCACTTTCCAGATTCCACGAAAAGAGTGTTAGCCAACTGCTTCCTGAGGACTAAGTTCTAACACTGTGAGATGAATTCACAGATCACAAAGAAGTTTCTCAGAAAGCGTCTTACACCTTTTGAAGTGATGATATTTCCTTTACCAGCGTAGGCCTCAATGTGTTCCGAAGAAGCCCTTCTCAGGTTCCTCAAAGACAGTGTTAATGGACTGCTCCACGAAATATAAATGTAACTCTGTCAGATGAATTCACATATCACCAAGAAGTTTCTAAGAAGGCTTCTTTCTAGTTTTCGTCTGAGGATATTTCCTTTGTCACAGTAAGCTTCATTGCGCTAAGAACTATCCCATTGCAGATTTCCAGAAAACTGTCTTAACAATCTGAAAATGAAGAGAAACGTGTAATTCTGTGAGTTGCTTTCTCATATCGCAATGAAGTTTCTCAGAAGACTTCTTTCCAGTTTTGATCTGAGGATATTTCCCTTTTCACCATAGCCCTCCATGAGCTACCAAATGACACTTTGCAGAATCCACGACAACAGTGTTAGCAAACTGTTCCAAGAAGGGAAGGGTGATACTCTGTGTGATGAAATCACACATCAGAAAGCAATCTCTCAGAAAGCTTCTCTCTAGTTATTGTCTGAGCATATTTCCTTTTTCACCATGGGCCCCTATGGGCTCCCCAATATCACTTTGCAGATTCCAAAAAAAGTGTGTTAGCAAACTGCTTCCTGAGAACTAAGCTGTAACTCTGTAGATGAATTCACAGATCACAAAGAAGTTTCTCAGAAAGCTTCTTTCACCTTTTGAACTGATGATATTTCCTTTATCAGCATAGGCCTCAATTTGTTCCGAAGAAGCTCTTCTCAGGTTCCTGACAGACAGTGTTAATGGAGTTCTCCATGAAACATAAGTGTAACTCTGTGAGATGAATTCCCACATCACCAAGAATTTTCTAAGGAAGCTTCTTAATAGTTTTCATGTGAGGATATTTTCTTTGTCACCGCAAGCTTCATTGTGCTAAGAAGTATTCCATTGCAGATTTCCAGAAAACTGTTTTAGCAAACTGATTACTGAAGAGAATCGTGTCATTCTGTGAGTTGCATTCACACATCGCAATGCAGTTTCTCAGAAGGCTTCTTTCCAATTTTGATCTGAGGATATTTCCTTTTTCACCATAGCCCTCCATGAGCTACCAAATGTCACTTTGCAGAATCCACGACAACAGTGTTAGCAAACTGTTCCAAGAAGGGAAGGGTGGAACTCTGTGTGATGAAATCACACATCAGAAAGCAATCTCTCAGAAAGCTTCTCTCTAGGTATTGTCTGAGGTTATTTCCTTTTTCACCATGGGCCTCTGTGGGCTCCCCAATATCACTTTGCAGATTCCAAGAAAAGAGTTTTAGCAAACCGCCTCCTGAGGACTAAGCTGTAACTCTGTGAGATCACAAAGAAGTTTCTCAGAAAGCTTCTTTCACATTTTGAACTGATGATATTTCCTTTATCAGCGTAGGCCTCAATGTGTTCCGTGGAAGCCCTTCTCAGGTTCCTCAAGGACAGTGTCAATGTACTGCTCCATGAAACATAAATGTAACTCTGTGAGATGAATTCTCATATCACCATGAAGTTTCTAAGAAAGCTTCTTTCTAGTTTTCATCTGAGGATATTTCCTTTGTCACCGTAAGCTTCATTGCTCTAAGAACTATCCCACTGCAGATTTCCAGAAAACTGTGTTAGCAAACTGAACACTGAAGAGAAATGTGTAACTCTGTGAGTTGCATTCACACATCACAATGAAGGTTCTCAGAAACCTTGATTCCAGTTTTGATCTGAGGATATTTTCTTTTTCACCATAGCCCTACATGAGCTCTCAAATATCACTTTGTAGAATCCACGACAAAAGTGTTGGCAAACTGTTCCAAGAAGGTGAGGGTGGAACTCTGTGTGATGAAGTCACACATCAGATAGCAATCTCTCAGAAAGCTTCTCTCTAGTTATTGCCTGAGGATATTTCCTTTTTCACCGTGGGCCCGAATGGGCTCCCCAATATCACTTTGCAGATTCCAAGAAAAGAGTGTTAACAAACTGCTTCCTGACGACTAAGGTGTAACTCCATGAGAAGAATTAACAGATGACAAAGAAGTTTCTCAGAAAGCTTCTTTCACCTTTTGAACTGATGATATTTCCTTTATCAGCTGAGGCCTCAATTCGATCCAAAGAAGCCCTTCTCAAGTTCCTCAAAGACAGTGTTAATGGACTGCTCCATGAAACATAAGTGTAACTCTGTGAGATGGATTCACACATCACTAAGATCTTTCTAAATAAGCTTCTTAATAGTTTTCATGTGAGGATATTTTCTTTGTCCCCGTAAGCTTCACTGCGCTAAGAAGTATTCCATCGTAGATTTCCAGAAAACTGTGTTAGGAAACTGATTACTGAAGAGAAACCTGTAATTCTGTGGGTTTCATTCACACATCACAATCCAGTTTCTCAGAAGGCTTCTTTCCAGTTTTGATCTGAGGATATTACCTTTCTCACCGTAGCCCTCCATGAGCTACCAAATATCACTTTACAGAATCCACGACAAAAGTGTTAGCAAACTCTTCCAAGAAGGGAAGGGTGGAACTCAGTGTGATGAAGTCACGTATCAGAAAGCTATCTCTCAGAAAGATTCTCTCCAGTCATTGTCTGAGGATATTTCCTTTGTCACCATGGGTCTCTATGGGCTCCCCAATATCACTTCGCAAATCCTGAGGACTAAGTTGTAACCCTGTGAGATGATTTCACAGATCACAAAGAAGTTTCTCAGAAAGCTACTTTCACCTTTGAACTGATGATATTTCCTTTATCAGAGCAGGCCTCAATGTGTTCCGAAGAAGCCCTTCTCAGGTTCCTCAAAGACAGTGTTAATGGACCGCTCCACGAAACATAAATGTAACTCTGTGAGATGAATTCACATATCACCAAGAAGTTTCTCAGAAAGCTTCTTTCTAGTTTTCATCAGAATATATTTCCTTTGTTACCGTAAGCTTCATTAATCTAAGAACTATTCCATTGCAGATTTCCAGAAAACCGTGTTAGCAACCTGAACACTGAGGAGAAACGTGTAACTCTGTGATTTGCATTCATGCATCGCAGTGAAGTTTCTCAGAAGGCTTCTTTCCAGTTTTCATGTGAGGATTTTTCCTTTTTCACCATAGACCTACATGAGCTCCCAAATATCACTTTGCAGAATCCAAGAAAAAAGTGTTAGCAAACAGTTCCAAGAAGGAAGGGTTCAACTCTGTGTGATGAAGTCACACATCAGAATGCAATCTGTCAGAAATCTTCTCTCTATGTATTGTCTGAGGATATTTCCTTTTTCGCCATGGGCCCCTATGGGCTCCCCAATAACCCTTTACAGATTCCACGAAAAGAGTGTTAGCAAACTGCTTCCTGAAGACTAAGCTGTAACTCGGTGAGGTGAATTCACAGATCACAAAGAAGTTTCTCAGAAAGCTCCTTTCTCCTTTTGAACTGATGATATTTCCTTTATCAGTGTAGGCCTCAAAGTATTCCGAAGAAGCCCTTCTCAGGTTCCTCAAAAAGAGTGTTAATGGACTGCTCCATGAAACATAAATGAAACTCTGTGAGATGAATTCACATATCACCAAGAAGTTTCTCAGAAAGCTTCTTTCTAGTTTTCATCTGAGGATATTTGCTTTGTCACCCTAAGCTTCATTGCGCTAAGAACTATCCCATTGCAGATTTCCAGAAAACTATGTTAGCAAACTGAACACTGAAGAGAAACGTGTAACTCTGTGAGTTGCATTCACACATCGCAATGAAGTTTCTCAGAAGGCTTCTTTCTAATTTTGATCTGAGGATATTTCCTTTTTCACCATAGCCCTACATGAGCTCCCAAATATCCCTTTGCAAATACCATGGCAAAACTGTTAGCAAACTGTTCCAAGTGGTGAAGGGTGGAACTTTGTGTGATGAAGTCACATATATGAAAGCAATCTCTCAGAAAGCTTCTTGCTAGTTATTGTGAGAGGATATTTCATTTTTCACCGTGGGCCCCTATGTGCTCCCCAATATCACTTTGCAGATTCCAAGAAAACAGTGTTAGCACACTACTTCCTGAGGACTAAGCTGTAACCCTGTGAGATGAATTCACAGATCACATAGACGTTTCTCAGAAGGCTTCCTTCACCTTTTGAACTGAGGATATTTCCTTTATCAGCGTAGGCCTCAATGTGTTCCGAAGAAGCCCTTCTCAGTTTCTTCAAAGACAGTGTTAACGGACTGCTTCACGAAACATAAATGTATCTCTGTGAGTTGAATTCAAATATCACCAAGAAGTTTCTAAGAAAGCTTCTTTCTAGTTTTCATCTCAGGATATTTTCTTTGTCACTGTAAGCTTCACTGCGCTAAGAAGTATCATATTGCAGATTTCCAGAAAACTGTGTTAGCAAACTGATTACTGAAGAGAAACGTGTAAATCTGTGAAATGCATTCACAAATCGCAATGAAGTTTCTCAGAAGGCTTGTTTCCAGTTTTGATCTGAGGATATTTCCTTTTACAACATAGTCCTCCGTGAGCTACCAAATATCACTTTGCAGAATCCACGACAACAGTGTAAGAAAACTGTTCAAAGAAGGGAAGGGTGAAACTCTCTGTGATGAAATCACACATCAGAAAGCAATCTCGCAGAAAGCTTCTCTCTACTTATTGTCTGAGGATATTTCCTTTTTCACCATGGGCCCCTATGGGCTCCGCAATATCACTTTGCATATTCCACGAAGAGAGTGTAAGCAAACTGCTTCCTGAGGACTAAGCTGTAACTCTGTGAGATGAATTCACAGATCACAAAGAAGTTTCTCAGAAAGCTTCTTTCACCTTTTGAACTGATGATATTTCCTTTTTCAGCGTAGGCCTCAATATGTTCTAAAGAAGCCCTTCTCAGGTTCCTCAAAGACAGTGTTAATGCACTGCTCCACGAAACATAAATGTAACTCTGTGAGATGAACTCACATGTCACCAAGAAGTTTCTAAGAAAGCTTCTTTCTAATTTTCATCTGAGGATATTTCCTTTGTCACCGTAAGCTTCATTGCACTAAGAAGTATCCCATTGCAGATTTCCAGAAAACTGTGTTAGCAAACTGAACACTGAAGAGAAACTTTTAACTCTGTGAATAGCATTCACACATCGCAATGAAGTTTCTCAGAAAGCTTCTTTCCAGTTGTTATCTGAGGATATTATTTTTTCCCCGTAGCCCTCCCTGAGCTCCCAAATATCACTTTGCAGAAATAATGACAACAGTGTTAGCAAACTGTTCCAAGAAGGGAAGGGTGAAACTCTGTGTGATGAAATCACACGTCAGATAGCAATCTCTCAGAAAGCTTCTCTGTACTTATTGTCTGAGGATATTTCCTTTTTCACCATGGGCCCCTATGGGCTCCCCAATATCACCTTGCAGATTCCACAAAAAAGTGTTAGCAAACTGCTTCCTGAGGACTAAGCTGTAACTCTGTAAGATGAATTCACAGATCACAAAGAAATTTCTCAGAAAGCTTCTTTCAGCTTTTGAACTGATGATATTTCCTTTATCAGCATAGGCCTAAATGTGTTCCGAAGAATCCCTTCTCAGGTTCCTCAAAGACAGTGTTAATAGACTGCTCCATGACCCATATATGTAACTCTGTGAGATGAATTCACATATCAACAAGAAGTTTCTCAGAAATCTTCTTTCTAGTTTTCATCTGAGGATATTTCCTTTGTCACCTTAAGCTTCATTGCACTAAGAAGTATCCCATTGCAGATATCCAGAAAACTGTGTTAGCAAACTGATCACTGAGGAGAATTGTGTAACTCTGTGAGTTGCATTCACACATCGCAATGAAGTTTCTCAGAAGGCTTTTTTCCAGTTTTGATCTGAGGATATTTCCTTTTTCACCATAGACCCCCCTGAGCTCCCAAATATCACTTTGCAGAATCCACGACAAAAGTGTTAGCAATCTGTTCCAAGAAGGGAAGGGTGGAACTCTGTGTGATGAAGTCACACATCGGAAAGCAATCTCTCATAAAGCTTCTCTCTAGTTATTGTCTGAGGATATTTCCTTTTTCTCAATGGGCCCCAATAGGCTCCCAAATATCACTTTGCAGACAGAAAGAAAAGAGTGTTAGCAAACTGCTTACTGAGGACTAAGCTGTAATTCTGTGAGATGAATTCACAGATCACAAAGAAGTTTCTCAGAAAGGTTCTTTCACCTTTTGAACTGATGATTTTTCCTTTATCAGTGTAGGCCTCAATGTCTTCCGAAGAAGCCCTTCTCAGGTTCCTCAAAGACAGTGTTAATGGACTGCTCCATGAAACATAAGTGTCACTCTGTGAGATGAATTCACACATCACGAAGAGGTTTCTAAGGAAGCTTCTTAATAGTTTTGATGTGAGGATATTTCCTTTATCACCGTAAGCTTCATTGGGCTAAGAACTATCCCATTGCAGATTTCCAGAAAACTGTGTTAGCAAACTGATCACTGAAGAGAATCGTGTAACACTGTGAGTTGCATTGACACATCGCAATGAAGTATCTCAGAAGGCTTCTTTCCAGTTTTGATCTGAGGATATTTCCTTTTCACAATAGTCCTCCATGAGCTCCCCAATGTCACTTTGCAGAATCCACAACAAAAGTGCTAGCAAACTGTTCGAAGAAGGGAAGGGTGGAACTCTGTGTGATGAAGTCACACATCAGAAAGCAATCTCTCAGAAACATTCTCTCTAGCTATTGTCTGAAGATAATTCCTTTTTCACCATGGGCCCCTAAGGGCTCCCCAATATCTACTTGCAGATTCCAAGAAAAGAGTGTTAACAACCTGCTTCCTGAGGACTAATCTCTAACTCTGTGAGATGAATTCACAGATCACAAAGAAGTTTCTCAGAAAGCTTCTTTCAACTTTTGAACTGATGACATTTCCTTTATCAGTGTAGGCCTCAATGTGTTCCGAAGAAGCCCTTCTCAGTTTCCTCAAAGACAGTGTTAATATACCGCTCCACGTAAAATAAATGTAACTCTGTGAGATGTATTCACATATCACCAAGAAGTTTCTAAGAAAGCTTCTTTCTAGTTTTCATCTGAGGATATTTCCTATGTCACCGTTAGCCTCATTGCGCTACAAACTATCCCATTGCAGATTTCCAGAAAACTGTGTTAGCAAACTGAGCACTGAAGAGATACTTGTAACTCTGTGAGTTGCATTCACACATCACAATGAAGTTTCTCTGAATGCTTCTTTCCAGTTTTGATGTGAGTATATATCCTTTTCCACCATAGAACTTCATGAGCTCCCAAAAATCAATTTGCAGAATCCACGACAAAAGTTTTAGCAAACTGTTCGAAGAAGGGAAGGGTGGAACTCTGTTTCTTGAAGTCACACATCAGAAAGCAATGTCTCAGAAAGCTTCTCTCTAGTTATTGTCTGAGGATATTTCCTTTTTCACCATGGGCCCTTATGGGCTCCCCAATATCACTTTGCAGATTCCAAGAAAAGAGTGTTAGGAAACTGTTTCCTGAGGACTAAGCTGTAACTCTGTGAGATGAATTCACAGAGCACAAAGAGGTTTCTCAGAAAGCTTCTTTCGCCTTTTTAACTGATGATATTTCCTTTATCAGCGTAGTTATAAATGTGTTCCGAAGTAGCCCTTCTCAGGTTCCTCAAAGACAGTGTTAATGCACTGCTCCATGAAACATAAATATAACACTGTGAGATGAATTCACACATTACCAAGAAGTTTCTAAGGAAGCTTCTGAATAGTTTTCACGTGAGGATATTTTCTTTGTTACCGCAAGCTTCATTGCGCTAAGAACTATCCCTTTGCAGATTTCCAGAAAACTGTGTTAGCAAACTGAACTCTGAAGAGAGACTTGTAACTCTGTGAGTTGCACTCACACATCGCAATGAAGTTTCTCAGAAGGCTTCTTTCCAGTTGTGAGCTGAGGATATTTCCTTTGTCTCCATAGCGTTCCATGAGCTCCTAAACATCACTTTGCAGAATCCACGACAAAAGTGTTAGAAAACTGTTACAAGAAGGAAAGGGTGGAACTCTGTGTGATGAAGTCACACATCAGAAAGCAATGTCTCAGAAAGCTTCTCTCTTGATATTGTCTGAGGATATTTCCTTTTTCACCATGGGCCCCTATGGGCTCCCCAATATCACTTTGCAGATTCCACGAAAGAGTGTTAGCAAACTGCTTCCTGTGGACTAATCTCATAACCCTGTGAGATGAATTCACAGATCTCAAAGAAGTTTCACAGAAAGCTTCTTTCACCTTTTGAACTGATGATATTTCCTTTATCAGCTTAGGTCTCAATGCTATCCGAAGAAGCCCTTCTCAGTTCCCTCAAAGACAGTGTTAATGGCCTGCTCCATGAAACATAAGTGTAAGTCTGTGAGATGAATTCACACATCACCAAGAAGTTTCTCAGGAAGCTTCCTTCTAGTTTTCAGGTCAGAATATTTCCTTTGTCACCGTATGCTTCATTGCGCTAAGAAGTATCCCATTGCACATTTCCAGAAAACTGTGTTAGCAAACTGACCACTGAAGAGAAACGTGTAATTGTGTGAGTTGCATTCACACATGGCAATGCCGTTTCTCAGAAGTGTTCTTTCCAGTTTTGAGCTGAGGCTATTTCCTTTTTCACCATAGCCCTACATAAGCTCCCAATATCACTTTGCAGAATCCACGACAAAAGTGTTAGCAAACTGTTCGAAGAAGGGAAGGGTGGAACTCTGTGTGATGAAGTCACTTATCAGAAAGCAATCTCTCAGAAAGCTTCTCCTAGTTATTGTCTGAGGGTATTTCCTTTTACACCATGGGCCCCTATGGGCTCCCCAATATCACTTTGCAGATTCTAAGAAAAGAGTGTTAGCAAACTGCTTCCTGAGGACTAAGCTGTAACTCTGTGAGATGAATTCACAGATCACTAAGAAGTTTCTCAGAAATCTTCTTTCAGCTTTTGAACTGATGATATTACCTTTATCAGTGTAGACCTCAATGTGTCCCGAAGAAGCCCTTCTCAGGTTCCTCAAAGACAGTGTTAATGGACTGCTCCACGAAACACAAATGTAACTCTGTGAGATGAATTCACATATCACCAAGAAGTTTCTCAGAAAGCTTCTTTCTAGTTTTCATCTGAAGATATTGCCTTGTCACCGTAAGCTTCATTGTGATAAGAAGTATTCCATTGCAGATTTCCAGAAAACGGTGTTAGCAAACTGATCACTGAAGAGAAACGTGTAACTCTGTGAGTTGCATTCTCAAAGCGCCATGAAGTTTCTCAGAAGGCTTGTTTCCTGCTCTGATCTGAGGATAGTTCCTTTTTCACCATAGCCCTCCCTGAGCTCCCAAATATCACTTTGAGGAATCCACGACAAAAGTGTTGGCACAATGTGCCAAGAATTGAAGGGTGGAACTCTGTGTGATGAAGTCAGACATCAGAAAGCAATCTCTCAGAAAGCTTCTCTCTAGTTATTATCTCAGGATATTTCCGTTTTCACCCTTCGCCCATATGGGGTCCACAATATCACTTTGCAGATTCCACGAAAGAGTGTTAGTAAACTGCTTACTGAGCGCTGTAACACTGTGAGATGAATTCACAGATCACAAAGAGGTTTCTCAGAAAGTTTCTTTCTCCTTTTGAACTGATGATATTTCCTTTATCAGCAGAGTCCTCAATGCGAGCCAAAGAACCCCTTCTCAGGTTCCTCAAAGACCGTGTTAAAGTACTGTTCCATGAAACATAAGTGTAACTCTGTGAGATGAATTCACACATCCACAAGAAGTTTCTAAGGAAGCTTCTTAATAGTTTTCATGTGAGGATTTTTTCTTTGTCACCATAAGCTTCATTGCGATAAGAAATATTCCTTTCCAGATTTCTAGAAAACTGTGTTAGCAAACTGATCACTGACGAGAAACTTGTAACTCTGTGAGTTGCATTCACACATCGCAATGAAGTTTCTCAGAAGGCTTGTTTCCAGGTTTGATATGAGGATATTTCCTTTTTCACCATAGCCCTCCATGAGTTCCCAAATATCACTGTGCAGAATCCATGAGAAAAGTGTTACCAAACTATTCCAAAAAGGGAAGTTTTGAACTCTGTGTGCTGAAGTCACACATTAGAAAGCAATCTCTCAGAAAGCTTCTCTCTAGTTATTGTCTGAGGATATTTCCTTTTTCACCATGGGCCCCTACCGGCTACCCAACATCACTTTGTAGATTCCAAGAAAAGAGTGTCAGCAAACTGCTTCCTGATGACTAAGCTGTAACTCTGTGAGATGAATTCACAGATTACAAAGAAGTTTCTCAGAAAGCTTCCTTCTCCTTTTGAACTAATGATATATCCTTTATCAGAATAGCACTTAATGTGTTCCGAAGAAGCCCTTCTCACGTCCCTCAAAGACAGTGTTAATGGACTCCTCCATGAAATATAAATGTAACTCTGTGAGATGAATTCACATATCACCAAGAAGTTTCGCAGAAAGCTTCTTTCTAGTTTTCATCTGAGGATATTTTCTTTGTCACCGTAAGCTTCATTGCGCTAAGAACTATCCCATTGCGGATTTCCAGAAAACTGTGTTAGCAAACTGAACTCTGAAGAGAGACTTGTAACTCTGTGAGTTGCGTTCACACGTCGCCATGAAGTTTCTCAGAAGGCTTCTTTCCAGTTTTAATCTGAGGATATTTCCTTTTTCAGCATAACCCTACATGAGCTCCGAAATATCACTTTGCAGAATCCACGACAAAAGTGTTAGCAAACTGTTACAAGAAGGGAAGGGTGGAACTCTGTGTGATGAAGTGACACATCAGAATGCAATGTCTCAGAAAGCTTCTCTCTAGATATTGTCTGAGGATATTTCCTTTTTCACCATGGGCCCCTATGGGCTCCCCAATATCACTTTGCAGATTCCACGAAAAGAGTGTTAGCAAACTGCTTCCTGTGGACTAATCTCATAACCCTGTGAGATGAATTCACAGATCTCAAAGAAGTTTCACAGAAAGCTTCTTTCACCTTTTGAACTGATGATATTTCCTTTATCAGCTTAGGTCTCAATGCTATCCGAAGAAGCCCTTCTCAGTTCCCTCAAAGACAGTGTTAATGGCCTGCTCCATGAAACATAAGTGTAAGTCTGTGAGATGAATTCACACATCACCAAGAAGTTTCTAAGGAAGATTCCTTCTAGTTTTCAGGTCAGAATATTTCCTTTGTCACCATATGCTTCATTTCGCTAAGAAGTATCCTATTGCACATTTCCAGAAAACTGTGTTAGCAAACTGACCACTGAAGAGAAACGTGTAATTGTGTGAGTTGCATTCACACATGGCAATGCCGTTTCTCAGAAGTGTTCTTTCCAGTTTTGAGCTGAGGCTATTTCCTTTTTCACCATAGCCCTACATAAGCTCCCAATATCACTTTGCAGAATCCACGACAAAAGTATTAGCAAACTGTTCGAAGAAGGAAGGGTGGAACTCTGTGTGATGAAGTCACACAACTGAAAGGAATCTCTCATAAAGATTCTCTCTAGCTATTGTCCGAGGATATTTCCTTTTTCACCATGGGCCCCTAGGGGCTCCAAAATATCACTTTGCAGATTCCAAGAAAAGAGTGTTAGGAAACTGGTTCCTGGGGAAGAAATTTCTCAGAAAGCTTCTTTCACCTTTTGAAATGATGATATTACCTATATCAGTGTAGTCCTCAATGTGATGCAAAGAAACCCTTCTCAGGTACCTCAAAAACAGTGTTAATGGACTGCGCCATGTAACATAAGTGTAACTCTTTAGATGAATTCACACATCACAAAGAAGTTTCTAAGAAAGCTTCGTCGTAGTTTTCATGTGAGGATATTTCCATTGTCACCGTAAGCTTCATTCCGCTAAGAAGTATCCGATTGCAGATTACCAGAAAACTGTGTTAGCAAACTAATCACTGAAGGGAAACGTGTAGCTCCGTGAGTTGCATTCACACATCACAATGCAGTTTCTCAGAAGGCTTCTTTCCAGTTTTGATCTGTGTAAATTTCCTTTTTCACCATAGCCCTCAATGAGCTCCCAAATATCACTTTGCAGAATCCACGACAACAGTGGTAGCAAACTGTTCCAAGAAGGGAAGGGTGGAACACTGTGTGATGAAGTCACATATCACAAAGCAATATCTCAGAAATCGTCTCTCTACTTCTTATCTGAGGATATTTCCTTTTTCACCATGGGCCCCTATGAGCTCCCAAATATATCTTTGCAGATTCCACGAAAAGAGTGTTAGCAAACTGCTTCCGGAGGACTAAGCTCTGACTCTGTGAGATGAATTTACAGGTCACAAAGAAGTTTCTCAGAAAGCTTCTTTCACGTTTTGAACTGATGATATTTCCTTTATTAAGGTAGTCCTCAATGCGATCCAAAGAAACATTTCTCAGGTTCCTCAAAGACAGTGTTAATGGGCTGCTCCCCGAAATATAAGTGTAACTCTGTGGGTTGAATTCACACATGACGAAGAAGTTTCTACGAAAGCTTCTTTCTAGTTTTCATCAGAGGATATTTCCTTTGTCACCGTAAGCCTCATTAGGCCAAGAAATATACCATTGCAGATTTCCAGAAAACTGTGTTAGCAAACTGATCACTGAAGAGAAACGTGTAACTCTGTGAGTTGCATACACACATGGCAATGCAGTTTCTCAGAAGGCTTCTTACCAGTTTTCTTGTGAGATTATTTCCTTTTTCACCATCGCCCTCAATGAGCTCCCAAATATCACTTTGCAGAATCCACGAGAAGAGTGTTAGCAAACTGCTCCAAGAAGGGAAGTGTGGAACTCTGTGTGATGAAGTCACACATCAAAAGCAATCTCTCAGAAAGCTTCTCACTAGTTATTATGTGAGGATATATCCTTTTCACCATGGGCCTCTATGGGTTCCCAAATATCACTTTGCAGATTCCACGAAAATAGTGTTAGCAAACTGCTTCCTGAGGTCTAAGCTGGAATTCTGTGAGATGAATCACAGATGAGAAAGTAGTTTCTCAGAAAGCTTCTTTCCACGTTTTCAACTGATGATATACCTTTATCAACGTATGCCTCAATGTGATCCAAAGAAGCCCTTCTCAGGTTCCTCAAAGACATTGTTAATGGACTGCTCCATGAAACATAAGTGTAAAACTGTGAGATGAATTCACACATCACCAAGAAGATTCTAAGAAAGCTTCTTCTAGTTCGATCTGAGAATAGTTCCTTTCTCACCTTAAGCTTCATATCGCTAAGCAGTATCCATTGCAGATTTCCAGAAAACTGTGTTAGCAAACTGATCACTGAAGAGAACGTGTATCTCTGTGAGTTGCATTCACACATGGCAATGCAGTTTCTCAGAAGGCTTCTTTCCAGTTTTCATCTGACGATATTTCCTTTTTCACCATAGCCCTCAATGAGCTCCCAAATAACACTTTGCAGAATCCACGACAAGACTGTTAGGAAACTGTTCCAAGAAGGGAAGGGTGGAACTCTGTGTGATGAAGTCACACATCAGAAAGCAACCTCTCAGAAAGCTTCTCTCTAGTTATTATGTGAGGATATTTCCTTTATGACCGTGGTCTCCTAGAGGCTCCCAAATATCACTTTGCAGATTCCACGAAAAGAGTGTTAGCCATCTGCTTCCTGAGGTATAAGTTATAACTCTGTGAGATGAATTCACAGATCACGAAGAAGTTTCTACGAAAGCTTCTTTCTAGTTTTCATCAGAGGATATTTCCTTTGTCACCGTAAGCTTCATTAGGCTAAGAAATATACCATTGCAGATTTCCAGAACACTGTGTTAGCAAACTGATCACTAAAGAGAAACATGTAACTCTGTGAATTGCATTCACACATGGCAATGCAGTTTCTCAGAAGGCTTCTTTCCAGTTTTGATCTGAGTATATTTCCTTTTTCACCATAGCCCTCAATGAGCTCCCAAATATCACTTTGCAGCATCCACGATGAGACTGTTAGCGAACTGTTCCAAGAAGGGAAATGGGAACTCGTTGTGATGAAGTCACACATCGGAAAGCAACCTCTCATAAAGCTTCTCTCTAGTTATTATGTGAGGATATTTCCTATTTCACCATGGGCCCCTATGGGATCCCAAATATCACTTTGCAGATTCCACGAAAAGAGTGTTAGCCAACTGCTTCTTGAGGTCCATGCTGGAACTCTGTGAAATGAATTCACATATCACAAAGAAGTTTTGCCGAAAGCTTCTTTCACATTTTCAACTGATGATATTTCCTTTATCCACGTAGGCCTCAACGCGTTAGAAAGAAGCCCTTCTCAGGTTGCTCAAAGACAATGTGGATGGAATGATCCACAAAACCTAAGTGTAATTCTGTGAGTTGAATTCACACATCACCAAGAAGTTTCTAAGAAAGCTTCTTTCTAGTGTTCATCTAAGGATATTTCTTTGTCACCGTAAGCTTCATTGCACTAAGAAGTATCCCATTGCAGATTTCCAGAAAACTGTGTTAGCAAACTGTTCACTGAAGAGAAACTTGTAACTCTGTGAGTTGCATTCCCACATGGCAATGCAGTTTCTCAGAAGGCTCCTTTCCGGTGTTCATCTGAGGATATTTCCTTTTTCACCATAGTCCTCAAGGAGCTATCAAATATCACTTTGCAGAATCCACGACAAGAGTGTTAGCAAACTGTTCCAGGAAGGGTAGGATGAAACTCTGTGTGATAAAGTCACACATCAGAAAGCAACCTCTCAGAAAGCTTCTCTCAAGTTATTATGTGAGGATATTTGCTTTATCACCGTGGGCCCCTAGGGGCTCCCAAATATCACTTTTCAGATTCCACGAAAAGATTGTTAGCAAACGGCTTCCTGAGGTCTAAGATGTAACTCTATGAGATGAATTCACAGATCCCAAAGAAGTTTCTCAGAATGCTTCTTTCACGTTTTGATCTGATGATTTTGCCTTTATCAAGGTATTCCTCAGTGCGATCCAAGGAGCACTTCTAAGGTTCCTCAAAGACAGTGTTAATGGGGTGCTCCACGAAATATAAGTGTAACTCTGTGAGTTAAATTCACACATCATGAAGAAGTTTCTAAGAAATCTTCTTTCTATTTTTCTTCAGAGGATATTTCCTTTGTCACTGTAAGCTTCAATAGGCTGAGAAGTATTCCACTGCAGATTTCCAGAAAACTGTGTTAGCAAATTGATCACTGAAGAGAAACGTGTAACTCTGTGAGTTGCATTCACACATGGCAATGCAGTTTCTCAGAAGGTTTCTTTCCAGTTTTCATCTTAGGATATTTCCTTTTTCACCGTAGCCCTCATTAAGCTCCCAAATATCACTTTGCAGAATCCACAACAAGACTGTTAGCAAACTGTTCCAATAAGGGAAGGGTGTAACTCTGTGTGATGAAGTCACACATCGGAAAGCAACCTCTCAGACAGCATCTCTCTAGTTATTATGTGAGGATATATCCTTTTTCACCATTGACCCCTATGGGCTCCCAAATATCAGTTTGCAGATTCCACGAAAAGAGTGTTAGCAAACTGCTTCCTGATGTATAAGTTGTAACTCTGTGAGATGAATTCACAGATCCCAAAGAAGTTTCTCAGAAACCTTCTTTCACGTTTTCATCTGATGATATTTCCTTTATCAAGGTTGTCCTCAATGTGATCCAAAGAAGCACTTCTCAGGTTCCTCAAAGACAGTGTTAATGGTATGCTCCAAGAAATATAAGTGTAATTCTGTGAGTTGAATTCACACATCACGAAGAAGTTTCTAAGAAAGCTTCTTTCTAGTTTTCGTCAGAGCATATTTCCGTTGTCACCGTAAGCTTCATTAGTCTAAGAAGTATCCCGTTGCA